>NC_134852.1:56612524-56912524 GCF_049852395.1 Peromyscus maniculatus bairdii | reverse complement strand
TGTTTCTCAGATACCAAAGGGAACTTCTCTGATTCAGTTTCCCAGTCCACAGCATAAAGTGGAGAGTATTTCATTATAGCAATCTCACAGCACTGTCACCTAAGCACTCGCGAGGTAGAAGACTGGGACATTTCTCCCTAATCACAGAGTTTATCAGGGAACAACCAAACAACCAAACAGAATCCTTGCAGGGATTTGAGAAATATTGGAAGTTAAACAGAGGATTTGAGGCCTGAAGAAAGCAAATTCACACATTGCTGGTGAAATACACATGCACTGTAGTCCCACTTTTCAGGACAAACTTCTTGACCCCAGAAGTTCAAGGCCATCCTAGGAAACAGAGAGCTGTTTGCTCATATATCAAGGAAAGGAGAGGACAAGATTGGATGAGTAAGTCAGTGGCAGTTTGGAGAGAGGAGAGAAGAAGGAGAGGAAATAGGATGATGACAAGAAAGGAAAGAAGAAAAGAAAGAAATGTCTCCCCTCTACTGATGTAGGTGTAGACCACAGATTTCCTCAAACCTGAAACATGCTTTTTCATATTTATTCTCATTTAACTCCCCTGGCTGTGTAAGAGGCACTTCATATCTTCAATAAACTTTTAAGTTGTTCAACAATTGCACCTATTCATATACTGTCTGTCCCCACTCTCTTTCAAAGTGAAAGAGAGAGAGGGGGGGAGGGAAAGAAAATTTAATATGGGGTTTTAAAGAGTTTTCTAGATACACTCCTATGAGATATTTTTTCTTTGTTATAGGAATTCAAGACTGATTTCTGTGTTTTATAAAGGTTCTCTTTCAAAACACAGGCCATTCCGACACAGGCCTGTGCAAGGCTTGTAGATTTGCCTGGAAAGATCATTCTGGAGAACAGAAATCAAGTTGCTGTAGATGTTGAACTTAACTTCATGTTCCTCCCTTTGGTGCCTGGCAGGTAGCTACATGGAGCACCAAAGACTCAAACAGATAAATCAGTCATGACAAAAGAAATAATCTTAGTTAAAACTAATAAGAAAGAGAATTATAGTCATTTATCTTTATATTAGATCCATTATTACAGCAAAGATCTTCTGTGAGTGAAAATGGTCAAGGTGTGCATGTGAATAAAGAGTTCATGACCCACGGTGTTGCTGAGGTAAAGATGTAGAAACAGACCTTATATTTGCTAAAAAGATCCTGAAGAAAATATCAGATGAAATATACCACTCTCCTTGTTTGCTATAGTAAAACTATATGCATATATATGCTCCATTATATATTTAGCTGAGCTCCATGACTTATTTGTCCTTTTGGGGACCATTTCTCTTTAAGTATTATTTTTAACATTTAAGTCAAAGATGTTTTTTGGTAGGATTTAGTAGATATTGCAAAAAATAAAAGTAAACTACATTTCATAGGCTTTGTTTAATGACACTTTTACATAAAATAAATTTTTTTCAATAATTTTTCTTTTTAAAGAATATTTCTTTAAAGGTCAAATCATGATACTTTGACAAATAAAATATTGCCCTCCAATTTTTGCCTTGGTTTATTGAATAATAAATAATAAGTGACATCAGAGATTACACTGTCTGCCACGTCTCATACCTGACACATTACAAAGGTCAGATTTAAAGGAGCCTGGCGATGCCCAATGCCAAGGATCTGGTCTCTATATATGTCAGGAACACAGCACATCCGGGTGTTTTGCAGAGGGCTGAGGCTATATTGGAAAAGCATGTGGGAAAGGGTGTTTAAAGGGAAAACTAATGAAAAATCTAATGATGAAAACAATGATAAAGAATAATGAATAATAGAGGGAAGTTGTTCTGGGCCATGGATTGTGAACATGTAATGATTATCACACCATCCCAGAGTTTTTAGCAGTGAATTTAACTGACTTAGCCTCTTTTATTTACATGCTTTCTGCAAAGTAATATCTAATTTCCATTGGAATTGAAGGCCATGGAAGATGGTCCATTTTAACTTTGATTTTACCCTGAGGTTGCTTACCAATAATTGATCTTTGTTTCACTATGCTAGCTTTGGAAAAGGAAAAGGCCTTTCTTCATTTCAAAGGAAAAACTAATCTCATTATTTAAGGGTCCTTTGAGTTTCATGTTGAGCACTCAAGAGTGACTCATTTCTAATTCAAGTTAATACTGTACTTGTCTAGAGGCTAAAAAGCTAAGAGAGAGATACTTCCTCTCTGTGGACTGTGTGACAGATATCTCCACATGTTAATTAAAGTAGAATAGAATCACTTGCCATATAACTTACCATTTGAGAGTTGGTTCTACTGCTGAAGTGCAAGCCAAGTCTAGTAAATTAACTGTCAACTTTGACACCCTGTCAGTTTGGCATCCAAACTTATTTCTTTTATCCATATGATTTAACTACTGGCTTTTATATGATCATGGCCATGGCAAAATACAAAATGCATCCAAATGGAACTAAGGAGTCATGTAGATAACAACATTTGAAAATGTAGCTGAACGTTTTCCTGTGTCCTCCTGGTCCACAGCTGCTCAGACCCAAGTAAACACACAGAGGCCTATATTAATTAAAACTGCATGGCTATTAGCTCAGGCTTACCATTGACTAGCTCTTACACTTAACTCAGCCCATTTTTGTTAATCTATATGTTGCCATGTGTTCCATGGCTTTACCTGTGTGTCATAACATGCTGCTCCCTGGACAACAGGCTGGTGTCTCCCCATCAGCCTTCCTCTTCCCAGAATTCTCCTTGTCTGCTTATCCTGCCTATAATTCCTACCTGGCTACTGGCCAATCAGTATTTTATTTATCAACCACTCAGAGCAACACATTCACAGCATACAGAGCAATATCACCCATCATGAAAATTCCATTCTCCTCTAAGACTCAAGGTTGTCTGTTATCCATGGGCCTTGCAAAAGCAAGAAGTTTGAGCCATAGGCCATGGTCATGCAATTTGTAATTGATATAAGCCTCTATATATTTACTTGGGTCTGAGCAGCTGCAGGACCACATAGGACAAGGAATTTTATAAGTGGCTGTGGGCCCTTGATGCTGGGCAAGACCAGGAAAACTTCCAACTATAGCCTGGGAACTCAGCGTGTATATTATATAAAGTTAAAAGAAAAGGTGGGATCTGGGCGGTGGTGGCACACACCTTTAATCCCAGCACTTGGGAGGCAGAGGCATGTGGATCTCTGTGAGTTTGAGGCCAGCCTGTGCTACAGAGTGAGTTCCAGGAAAGGTGCAAAGCTACACAGTGAAACCCTGTCTCAAAAAAACCAAAAAAAAAAAAAAAAAAAAAAAACCAACAAAAAAGGAGATGGGTTTATTAAATACAGCTGAACAAGGAGGTTTGTCATCTCATCTCTGTAGGAGAACAGTCTCAGGATGCAGTCAGTAAGAAGAGGAAGCTACACTTGGTATTTTGTGTACATTCTATTAGACTCTGTACTTGGATCACTGGGAGGTCATTCCATTTTACCTAGCCTGACCTGGGGAAGGCTTTCTCATTTCAATGAGTCTGAGACTCTGATGTCCTTGACATGCCACGCTCATGCCAGCAGTAGAAAGTTACTCAGGATCTCATCTACTCTCCTGTTGATTATAAGCAGCATTGATCAGGAGGGATGAACATCAGAAAAATCTGCCTGGGTTTGCATACCTTGGGAAATTTTGAAAAATCACAAGTCTAGAAGCCTAGGGAAGGCTCCCAGTCCTGTTTAGTCTTTTGGCATTGCAACACCATGTTATCACTCATACTTGCAAACCATACAGTTGAGTTATAAAACAAAATCTCAAATACAAAATCATAATGGTTTAAGTATGTTTGTAATTTTGTGTTGTGTCGTGTTCAGTGCTGTCTTGGGGTAAATGGATGCTGCTGGCTGCCAGGAGGATTCACTTTTAATGTCCTTCCAATTTTCAATATTCCTGCAAGACTTTAATATTTTGTTAAGTTGTAAGCATATGTTTTGCAAGACATAGCAACTGTGCCAGAAAACCAAGTTAAAAAAATGGTTGGTTTATGACTAAGAGATAATGAATTGATACCTGCTAGAAAAAAAAAATCCCTGAATATTTATAAACTCAAATTATGTAAAGTATATTACTCATCTATGTTACTTTAAATAAAATAATACTATAAAATTAATGACCTTTGACAATATTTAGATTTCCCTAATGGCTAGGGAGTATGTTGGTACCTTTATAATAACGCTTGTACACACGTCATGTATCATTTTAGGCGAATGTGTGTACATGACATAAGCACATATCATGTAATTTGTATTGGACAGTGGGGTGAGAGAAAGATTTCTGCCATTTCAGAGTGTGGAATATAATCAATGAATGCAATCCTCATAAAAATATTCCCATCCAATTCTTTAAAATTGATCTCTGGGAATGACTTGGGGTTAAGACTTTACTCTTTTTTGCAGAAGATGCATATTTGATAGCCAACACTTGTTATTGATTGTAGTATTAAGGCAACTCCATGTACTTAAAAGGGAGGTTTATTTTGTGGGGTAACTTACAAGTAAAGGGATAAGTTACAGGGTCCAGAAAAGGTGTAGTGCAGTCCAGCTATGTTCTCTGGAAAACTCTGCTCAGTTTACCTCCAGCATCCAAAATCTAGGAACCAAGAGAGCTGGCACATCCAGATCTCAGGTCTTAAGGGCTCCTGTCTCGGCTCTGCCTTGTAGGCATGACAGTTACCAAAGGCTCAATGGGTGTAGTACTTCCAGGTCAAAGCTGGAACAGCTACCCACTACAACCCGTGTCTGGCTGCTCACAATAGCTTTTAACTCCAGCCTTTGACATTTGCCCTGTGTCCCCTTGGTGTTTTGTGTATTAATTCTTTAGTTTAAAATCTCAAATGTATTGCAGCACTTTGGAGCAGCATGCCTTACTTGAGGCTGCACTTTTTTTTGTATGAAATATATCACTACTCCAGTCATTTCCACATGCTCATTGTTTAAGTATAGAGTTTTAGAAAATGTTGTGTGGTTTGGAAAAACACAAATAGACCAACTTCATGTTTTATTCCTTTATTATTTTCACTATCATGGTTTCCTTGTTGCAGTATCTTGTTATTTTATATAATTTTTAAATTTTTATTCTTTTATTTTCCATATAGGTTTTACTCACATCCTCTTTCTGGATTCTTCTCATTCCTTCTATATTTTACTAATCATCTGAGCAAAATGCCACATAGGAAGTAGAAAATGTCCCTATTGAGAACTCTCCTGCAGTCAGGGCTTCCTTGCAGGACATAGTCTCCTCCTGGACCTTGTTAGGACTTTCTTTTTAATGCAGGGATTGAGAGCTGTGGCGAAGGAGTAACTGCCTGGGGTGTTGATGCCAGCGACCGGGCACATGCAGCTGGAAAGGTGTGGGGACTTCTCTCTAGAGTTCAGAGAGTCCTGAGAGTTTTCACAATGAGTTTGTGGAGAAAGCAAAAGGATTTCTTTCCTCTACCAAGAAATTCATACTGCTGAGTGATGAGAGAAATCTTTGGTGGCCAGAGGTTCATGTAAGAGAGCTGACCCTGAGAGAGACAGGGATCCTACAGGCTATAGAAAGCCTTTCTGAGCTCTGTGGTAATTGTAGTCTGGCTTTTTGGTCCTGACAATACTTGTGCACATGGACTTGCTCTGAATTGTGTCCTCTTGAAGGATTTGGTCCTTTGCTTCACTTCCATGTTAATCTGCAAACTTTCTGACATTAGAACTTTTTTCTTAAAAATTTAAAACTATATTATTTATATGTGCTGGGTGGTTTTTTGTCAGTTTGACACAAGCTACAGTCACCTGACAGGAGGGAACCTTGACTGGAAAACTTCCTTCATAAGATCAGGCTGTGGACAAGCCTTCAGAGCATTTTCCTAACTAGTGATTGATGAGGGAGGGCTCAGCCGATGCCCTCCCTGTTCTGGTGATCCTGGGTTAAGGAAACATGCTGAGCAAGCCCTGTGAGCTAGCCAGTAAGTAGAGTTCCTCCCTGGATTCTGTATCAGCTACAGCCTCCAGGTTCCTGCCCTGTTTGAGTTTCTGCCCTGACTTCCTTCAGTGATGAACAGAGATGTGGAAGCATAACCCAAATAAAGCGTTTCCTCTCCTAGTTGTTTTGGTTATAGCATTTCATCACTGCAATATTAAAAATAACTGCAACAATATGTTTATTTTGTACTCACCTGTGTGTGCACATAGCATGTGTGTTGTCCCATGATATGAGGGTGCAATTCACAGGACAAATGTGGTTCTTTGCATCCACCATGAAGGTCCTGGGGATTGAAATCAGGTAATCAGACTTGGCGGCAGGCACCTTTACTCAGCAAGCCATCGCACCAGGTCCAGACAATTTTTAAACTATGTTTTTTTTTTGTACTTGGAAGACTTTATTCCCATCTTCACCTCTTCATCACAGACTTTTTATTTTATACCTTGTCTTAGTTAGAGTTAATATTGTTAAGATGGAACACGATTGCCAAAAGCAAATGGGGTAGGAAAGGACTTATGTGGCTTATACTTCTGCATTACTGTTCATCATCAAAAGAAGTCAGGACAGGGAATCAAGCAGGGTGGGAACCTAGAGATAGAAGCTGATGCAGAGGCCATGGAGAGGTGCTGCTTACTGGTTTGCTCTTTATTATGGCTTGCTCAGCTATCTCTTATAGAACCCAGGACCATCAGCATAGGGTGGAACCACCCACAATGAGATGGGCCACCCACAATTAATCACTAATTAAAAAGATGTTTTACAGGTTTGCTTACAGCCCATTCTTATACCAACACTTTCTCAACTGAGGTCCCATCCTCTCCAGTGACTCTAGTTTGTGTAAAGTTGACATAAAACCAGCCAGCCCATACCTCTACCATGAGTGTATGGTCTCTGAGTCTGTTCTGGCTTATCCCAGCCAACAATCATGGAAAGAGGACAGAGTGGAAGCTCTTTGAGTGTTGACTCTAGGCTAACCAATGGTAACATGATATAAATGTGAACAGATAGGAAGTGGAAATAACGTACTGTTTTTGATAATTTTACATGATTGCATTACCAAGTTGTGGAAACAAGGAAGGCTGAAAAATAAAACAATTCTATTTCTCTTTGCATTAGGTATGGAAACTGACCTTCAAAGTATAAAGTGTTAGAACTTTTTGTATAAGAGTAAACTAAGAATTTAAGGATTATTAAACAATTGAAAGATGAGTGAAGACATATTTTCCACAGCCCACACATGGTCACATGGATGTACATTTTTCCTGAAAGGGCAAACTTGTCAAGATTTTAGACAGAACATTCTGTGACTTAGCATCTGAAAACATGACCTTTACACTGCATTATTAAACATAGAATATATTCCTGAAAACAAAGCTATTATCCTGTTCAATTTCCAAGTTCACATGCTTGGAGATGCCATGCATTCGTGTCTTCTGAGGAAATGAGGAGGCTTAAGATATTTCCATAGAGCATGTTTAAAAATCCATATTTGTTAAAAAAAAAAAACAACAGCAATCCAGAAGGCCAGTAAAGGTGATCAAATACACTTGTGCACCTCGGAGGCTTATATATTAAAGCAATTATCAGCTAATTACTACCATTGTGGACTGCAGAGGTAATATGTCTGCATAATCTTTGACAATACACACACACACACACACACAATATTTGTTGCTTGTTGAAACCATCTGCATTTCTTTTTATACATTTTTATTATTTGTTTTATAAAATGATAATCTATCACTTATCCCTTCCTTTTCCTCCCTCCAAACTCTCTCATCTATCTCCCTTTGCTCTCTTTCAAATTCATGGCCTAGTTTTTCGTTAATTGTTATTACAAGTATTTATGCATATGTATATACATATAGATTCCTAAATAAAACTTGTTCAGTCTGTGTAACATTACTTATATGTATATTTTCACACTAACCTTTTGATATTAGATAACCAAGTCATAATACTCATTCCAGGAAAGACTATTTCTCCCACTCTCAGCATCTCTTAGTTACCTGCAGTTCTTTGTGTGGAGTTCAGGACTCACAGCTTATTTTTAATGAGCCAACCTAGTAGAAACCTTTGAAAGAATCACTTTTTCTGACTAAAATGGTATGTTCATTCATAAATTTGTTTTCATGAAGCAAGAGACATAGCTGCTATAGAAATAAAACATGAGTTCCTAATTACCAGAAATACATTTTGTATATATGCCTTAAACAGCTTCAGAAATATGGGAGAGAGTTATGTTGTAAACAATGTACACTAGGAGAGACTAGAATTAGCATATGAAAAGTAATTATAGTAAAGGACAGCTGATTAAATTCTAAAAGCAAATTCAAATGGGAACATGGTAGTAAGACTCAAAGGAGGTGACACAGAGAGACACATGCCAGACATCGAGACAGAGGGATGATAGAAAATGAATAACAAATGCTAGAAGTGTCATTTACAGATAGAAGGTAGATAGAGATAGATTATAGATAATAGGTAGGCTGTAGATGAAAGGTAGGTGACTCTAGATCATGTATAGAAGATAAATACCAGGCTAGACAGATGGTTCAACAGTTAAGAGCACTGGCTACCTTTCCAAAAGTCCTGGGTTCAATTCCCAACAACCACATGGTATGGTTCACAACCATCTGTAATGAGATCTGGTGCCTGCTTCTGGTGTGCAGGCATGCATACAGGCAGAACACTGTATACATAATAATAAATTAATAAATTTTAAAAAAGAAGATAGATATTAGTAGATGGTAAATTATAGATGACAGATATAAGATATAGATAAATAGATAGATAAACCATTTAGCTTAATTTTCACGGTAGTTTTTAACAGGAAAAAGCTTTAATAAAACACAAAAGATTGTGATACATCAAGGCAAGTCCTTGAGGACAGATCCTGAGTTTAGTTCTGAGACCACAGGAAATTTGCAAAAAATTGTTGTAAAATGAGGCGACTGTGTTTCTGACATGCCAGTAATATTTTTCTTGAATAATGCAAAATTGTGAAATATAATGCTTAGAACAGCCCAGACAAAGCTCTTAGTTCAATCTCTAGTGATGCAAAAGAAACATAGTCTTCAATGTGTGTTCATTTATGACAATTGTAATTCATGACTGTATGAAGGTGAATTCATGACTGTATGAAGGTGTATGAAGGTGAAAGGTCATAGCTAGGTTGAGTGAGGACAGAAAATTGATCAAAGATTGTATTCCACATGAATTACAGCTCTAACTTGTGAATGTACTTGTCTGTTTTTCATTTCAGCCTCCTGAGTTTCTGATGAAACCTGTAGCTAGAAACCCTTTGACTAATGACTTTTGCTGGCTAATACTGTTTGTATAGAGGTAATTTCCATGAAAAAGGGATGCATTTTACTTGAGAAAGAAAAGCACAAAACACAACTTTTTTTAGCTTCTGATGTTAGGAATCATTTCCAGATATATATGTAGATCAAAGGAGAGAAAACACAGGGTCACATATTTTATGTCAAAAAGGTGTAATAGTACATCTAGAAACTTGATGGGATTTCAAATATTTAATGAAGATTCTTATCATTGAATTGCAGAAACTTGATGTTAGGATTTGAACATGACTGAGGTCCCCATTTACCTCGAGTACTACATAGAACCCACTCAGAGACCACCAGCTGGCTGATCTACCATTTGTTCTTAAATTCATCATTACCATACCACCTCTAATATAGCAAAGCAAAATGAATTTCCATCACCCAGATATGTAATCCTTTACACTAATTTTGCTGGTGTGTGCACATGTCCAGTAATACAATATTTCCCTACAAGAAACCTTACAGTATAATCTTCATCTCCTTAAAAAGGATCATCAGTTATAATATTTATATTTATTTAATTTTGTCCTCACATGACATATGTGTAATTGCTCTCTTTCCTTTGTAAATTAATTATATGGTTTATGAAAACTTCAGCGAGTTTTTCAGCAGGAAATTCTTTTTTGCATTTTATATTCATATATTATAAAGAGCATTCTAAATTTAATTTTCCACATATTAGCCCAGTCATGTTCCCCACTCATCTTATTTACAAATAGCTGCATTTAGCTTGTTTGCATTATGTATATATATAAGTGTGTTCTCATCTCATTGTGCTTTAATTTAAATTTTAATTGTTTTATTATGGTGAAAGGCTATAACAATTTAGGTATTCATAACTTACTGTGCTTAAAGCATATCTCCTCTTCTAGAAAAATTTACATAATCAAAAATCATACAGTTCGTACTAAGGAATAATAAACTACTAAGGAAATAATAATACTTTATGAATGAATGGTTTCTTCCAATGAGAAGATAACTAAGTAAGAATACTTTAGCTCCAACTCTGCCTGTTGTTTACTTGAATTCTTATGCATCCATGGGTTGGAAAGACTGATAGCATATCCAGCACTGGGGAGGACAAGTAATGGAGAAAGAAGAACTATTAGTTCTTGATAATGCCAGTTGACATAGTTCAAACTCTAAATCACATTTATAGATTTTTAAGACAATATTAATTAATGGGTGATCAATAATAAATGTACTTGGGAATTCACTTTTCTTATTCCAGCTGGCACACCGTACCATCCACTCAGTCAAATACTGCAGGTGGTAATGTCAGTCTGACATTGCTCAGGTCAAATTCAAGTTCATAAAGACCCTTGTTTCAAACAGCCATCTTGTAAACAATGCCATTGTCCTCTTTATATGTTGCCTTATTCATCTCAATAATCATGTCATTTCATCCTACATTACTAATTGTCTTGTTTCACTTGCTTACCCTCAATGTTCTTGTTTGTCTATGATTGCATAGATTGAAATGTACAATGTGCACACATATACAAAAACACAAATGCACATGCACACTGTATACTCATGAAGTCATACAGATAAATACATAAGCATATTACTAATGCATAAATATTTATACATATATACAGATAAATGTGCAAACATGAATATATACATATATATGCATGTACATACAGAAGCATACATATGTACACGACTCAGAAAATAGGCAAAGTCACATACACAAATATAGGTGTCTTCACTGGTATATATACAAAAATGCAATCATATACATATGCTTACACACAAACACATATACACATTCACACAAAAAATATACATGATCTATACTGTACACACACAAGAATGCACGCACATACACATACATACACAATACACAAATATACACATAAAAACACATGCATAAATTTACAAAAAAACTCATATAGAACAAACTCATATGTACAATTACACACACATACACAAGCACACACAAATGCACACTTAACACACATATACATGCACACACATACAGATATAAATACACACAAATACATACATATGTACAATGCACACATACACATGAACATACATATATGCATACCTAAATACACATACATGTAAATAAACACAGAACACATACATATACAATGCATGCATACACAGGCACACACATACACACATGCACATGCACACTTGCAAACGTACATATACACCTGCACACACAGATTGAACTAGCTGCTGAAGCCAGGCTGATGACCATGCCCCTGTCCTCACTGACTTTGATGCTTTATCTTTGCAATAGTTTATTTTCCCTCCTCACTCAACTGTGAGTCTGTTAAATACTGCTTTCAGAGGAAGATGGGTTCATGGTTGTGTGAAATCACCACTCCGTTTCCTGATCTTTGGGTCAGTAATGATCTTGCTGGAGACTAGCAGAATGTGTCCTGTCATCTTTAGCGTTTTGGCCTCCTCCACACGAATATTATGTATTTATGCCATTCCATCTTCGAGAGGGACTCACATCCCAATCACATGTGAAAGGAGGACTTATCCCTTATACACTCAATGGCAGAATTATTAAAGTGAGGTTGTCTTTTTTTTTGTTGTTGTTGTTGCTTTCTGTTTGATGGAATGTGTGTAAATGCTCATGAGAGATTATCATTACTGGTAAGCCTGGATGTTTAGCAGCTCAGTTTTAGCTCACAGACTGTTAAGACTAAACCTCTCTAGGAGTAAAGTGAACAGATGCCACAGCTCATTTGCATGAAGATGAGAGGATTCTGAGTGAAGTGAAGTGGTAATTAGGTCCATGGAAAGGAATCAGCAAAGTGATGGTGCCTCCCAGTTTATGCTTGAACTTGCTGAGCACCTGACAATTGTCAATGCATCTTTTTCTTTTTCATGGGAACTCCTGGGTCTTCACAGCCTTTGGGCATCTGGAGAAAATACATAGTATTTTCAGTTCTTGGGGGTGCAGACTGTTCTCTGAACAGTAAGCAGATTATTAATGAATATATTAACTTGATGTTCTTTGCAAATATTTATTTAAAGGCTTAAGGGGATATGAAAAACAAGGCCTTTATAAGTTGAAATGAGTCTTGCTACCTATGCAAAAGTCTATTTGAACCCATTGTTTATCTTCTGTGTTATCTTTCACAGAAGCATGGTGTGAGAAGAAAGGGACTGTTGTGTAATTAATTGAGATATTTAAAAGGGAATTTTCATGTGATAAAAGCCTGGAGTTACATATCAAGTGTTACCTTAGGAAGATCTTCAACTTTCCATCAAAATTATAATTTCAGAGAGATGTTTGAATATTACATTTCCCATTGCACACTGAAGAACAGAGTCAAAGAGTTTCAATTTTACACAAGTAAATCTACAAAATATGTTAAAATTCCAGCATTAGAGATCCACATTGCCCAATATGTGTGAACAATAATTCCACCAGTAACATATGTGCACACCAAATTGTGAACAAAGCGCCCTTCCCTTTACACATTCTAGTCAGAAATGAGGAAAAATATATGCCTAAGGAGAATCACCTTGGTAAAGACACCAATTTGAGAATGATTCATGAAGGAGCATGCACACATCCCACCCCATCCCCCACTCTTGCCAGTTAGAAATGCAGTTAACAGTCTACTGCTTGTGACTGTGTCAGAGTGGAGGGAGAGCTTGTGGGACTGACTCTGTAGTCCAGGTGTAACGTGTCATGTGGGACTGAATTAGAGGACCCCCGTGCTTTGGCAGTGGGGAATTTCTAACACATGGAGACCTGCCCCTGTCAGCAGTGACTGTGTTAAGAAAGTAAGTGTGACAGTTTGGTTTCTCTTATCTCATTAAGAGAGTGTTTGAGATTTACTAAAGAAGATATTTCTACCATCTAAGATCTCCAATGCTTCAGGGTTGAATTACAAAACTGGGAATAGTGTTACTGGAAAAGGATCAAAGGGTAGCTGTGGTGGTAATCTAATTGTACTGAATTATTATTTTGATTGTATGTTAATAAATAAAGTTGTCTGGGAGTCAGAGCTATTAGAGCCATAGCAAGAGTGTGGCGGTGGTGGCACACGCCTTTAATCCCATAGATATCTGTGTGTTCAGGGTCAGAGCTATTAGAGCCATAGCAAGAGTGTGGTGGTGGTGGCACACGCCTTTAATCCCATAAGATCTCTGTGTGTTCAGGATACAGCCAGCATTGGAGACATATGCCTTTAAGACCTAGGGGGCTGTACATTCAGACAGTGACGAGGCAGTCATGTGTTTGGGTTTACAACCAATGAGAAGGCAGAACAACATACTTTAAAAAAACGAACCGACAGGAAGTAGGTCTCTTTTCGCGAAGCTGGGACAGCAGGAGGAAGGGTGAGATTTTAGCTCTGAGCTCTGACTTCTCGGCTTTCTCTTTAAAAAAAAAAAAAAAGTCTGCAGGAAACCATGACCATGCTTAACAGCAACTTTGAAATCTTCAAAAGGACTATGGTAAAACCATTAAGCTGATTAACACCACGGAAAGATCTGCTTTGGACTACAAACTGGTTAGGACAATTCTGAGATGGCTAGCTGAGATGAACCAGCCTGACAGACTACTCGAACAAGGACTTGAAACAAGCCCTGAACTTTCCTATTATGCAGAGACTGGACAAACGATACAGGACTTGATGATTAACCCCCAAATTTTCTTTTCAAGATTCCCTAAAGATATCTTCACCCCTAGAAAGCAAAAAGAAAAAAAGAATATAGATATGAGATAGATCATCGAATCTACTCTGAGAAAAAAGATAAAGAAATAATAGGATAAATAGGTAGATCACTGAATCTACACTGAAGAAAAAGGGGAAGATATAAAAATGACAAAAGGTAGACTACTGAATCTATTATGAAAAGAAAGAAGAGAAAATATGGATATGATAAGGTAAAAAGGGAGATTATGGAATCTACTTTTAAAAAGGAACTACTTGTTTTAAATAAGATAAGTAATGAAAATTTTTTGGTCTGAGTTTATCAGATGTTACTGGACTGGACATTGTTAATATATATAATGGAGTTTTTTATCTGAAAAATGTTAATGGACTAGACATCATTAATGTAATTTTGGCTGTATATATTGTATATACTTATTAGATAGTTTTTCTTGTATTAGTTATAAGCTTTTTTAATTTTAGACAGAAAGAGTGGAGATGTGGTGGTATTGTGTTCACCAAAATATTGTGTACCTTAATAAACTTACCTGGGGTCAGAGAACAGACAAGCCACTAGTTAGTCAGTGATAGCATACGCCTTTAATCCTAGCATTCCAGAGATAGAAATCCCTCTGGATCTCTGTGAGTTCAAGGCCACATTGGAAATAGCCAAGCATGGTGACACACACCTTTAATCCCAGAAAGCCAGCCTTTAATCCCAGGGTGTGGTGGTAGAAAGTAGAAAGATATATAAGGCATGAGGACCAGAAACTAGAGGCTTTTGGCTGGTTAAGCATTTGGCCTGGTTAAGCTTTCAGGCTATGGAGCAACACAGTTCAGCTGAGATTCATTCTGGATGAGGACTCAGAGGCTTCCAGTCTGAGGAAACAGGACCAGCTGAGGAACTGGTGAGGTGAGATAGCTGTGGCTTATTCTGTCTCTCTGATCTACCAGCATGGACCCCAATAACTCGCCTCGGGTTTGATTTTATTAATAAGAACCTTTAAGAATCCTGCAACAGGTAGCAATTAGATATGTAAGAATACAGAAATGGACCTTGAGAGGGAAGGCTAGACAGCTCTCAACAGACCTCTCTGGAACAGCAGAACTTAACCTGATTTATTAACTTATTTTTCATGGTGGAAATTGAAGCTAAGATCCAGTGCATGTATTTTAAAACATATTTATTTTTTTGAAAACTTACTACAAAATATTTTGATCATATTCACTCTCTATTATCTCAACTCCTTCAAGAGCTCCTTCAACCTCCCTACCGTCTCAACTTCATATTCTTTCTTCATTTTGTATAATAAGTTTTCTAGGCCATTTAGTAGTCCTGCATACTCATGGTAATGAGGCACTCCAGAGCAGCACCGTAGATTTACCAGAAGCCACACCATTAAAGGAATCTGACTTTCTCCCTCCCATTACCTATCCATTGTACATTTGAGCAACGCTTGATACTCACAACCCAAACTCATGAACTTTCTTTTCAGACTTCACTATGACTGTACATAAATCAACATTAATTTTATGACTTGTCTATTCTTCAAATTCAGACAACATTTTCTATTTGTAGGGCACCTACAGCCCAGTCAGTCTTTATTAATTGAATGTAATTCACCAAGTCCAGGATGGCCTACCTTTGTATCAAAACACACATCTCTTCTACTTCATGAAATATCCTTCTACTGTTCCTTTATTTGTTTCTTTTTCCTGTTGTTGAATTAAATTTATTTCTTAACCAAAGACATCAGATATTTTCTGTGGCTCTAATACATATGGAAAGCTTCTTTCCCTTTGCTCAATTTCATACTATCTTTATATTTTGGTTTATATTTTATATGAATTTCTTTTATTTTGTCATGTTTAAGGTCTTTTTTGTATATAAATAAAAGAGTTTCTGGCATGTAATACTACTGAGTAAATGGATAAATTTTCAGAATTGATATAATTGCCATAGAAAAATGATGAAAGCAATCTACATATCAGCCCAAACTAAGGTACTCTCTGCCTTTTTTGTCTTAATATTCCTGCCTACACCTTTTGTTAAAACACCACAAAAAAAGACTACATGGAGATATGTCTCCTCTCCATGTCAAACTCTTTCAGTGAACCACAGAAAGAGGAGAGGAAAAGTGCAGGACGATATTTTCAAAGCAAGATGAAATGAGTTACAGCTTCAGAATCACAGCCTAGATATTCACTGCTGAGACTGATGAGACTGTTTAGAATAGGCAAGAAGAGGCCTGATTCTTCAGGACTTTAGAATGCTACAAACCTATAGTCAGAAACAAAGTCACTTGAGAATGCTTACACTAGAAATTCTCCTATTCATTGTGCTCAACTATGTGAGCAATTATTCTTATTAAATTATGAACTTAATTCAACTTGTGAGCCCTAACTCTGGCAAGACATCCAGCCAGGTAGAGCCACCTTTCCCTTTTTCCCTTCTTCTTCTTCTTCTTCTTCTTCTTCTTCTTCTTCTTCTTCTTCTTCTTCTTCTTCTTCTTCTTCTTCTTCTTCTTCTTCTTCTCCTCCTCCTCCTCCTCCTCCTCCTCCTCCTCCTCCTCCTCCTCCTCCTCCTCCTCCTTCTTCTTCTCCCTCCTCCTCCTCCTCCTCCTCCTCCTCCTCCTCCTCCTCCTCCTTTTGTAGATCAGGCTGGTTTCACACTCACAGAGATCTATCTGTCTCTGAGTGCTGGAATTAAAGGAGTGGCCCATCACACCTGGCTTCAAGTAGAGCCTTCTTATCACTATTCCAGGAGTGTAGTTTTTCTTATTAACATCTAGAATTAAGTAAGCTCTTGAACAAGATAAGCCCCATGTCCAGTATCATGATTGTGAGATTCTTGTGCCAGTTGCAACTCTTCACACTTCATTTGACTGAATTTCTAACTCTTTAATTATTTTTATCCTTCTCTATCCATATTTCTACTGTCTTTACTTCATATACAACTGGATTTTATTTCCATTTCTTTCTGAATGTTGTGTATGTCTTTAGAACAATATCTTTCTACTTAAACTAGATATGTTTGAGGGAAATCTCCAATTTAAGAGAGTTCAAATCTCTTGCAAATCACCATCTCTTTCACCATTTCATTCATTTTTTTGATTTCCCATATGATTGTATAACTGTGCCAAGATTTCAAGTACTCCTGATACTATTTCTAAAGATGCCCAAACTTGTTGAGATCCCATGGGAGACATTCTATTCTCACAGCGTGTGTAAATCACATGGACAGCCTGTCTCCAAGAAGACATTACTTTGTTGTATGACACAGTTCACCAGACCTTCAGATTGGAGATTATTAGCAAGTAGCAGGTTAGCCACTAAAATTGTCTCTTGGTTCAGCAAGCATTTACTATACATAGAAAATGTTGTTCTTTATAATACTTTATATTAACCTGATGTCAGGTAGTTATGGACTATTTCCTGTGTATTAGTGATTTCTTACATGTTTATCTGTGTATCACAAGCATGCATGGTGGCCTCTGAGTCCAGAATAGGTTGTCAAATCCCTGGCAACTTATTACCTGTCATGTGTGTGCTGGGAATCAAACACAAGTAACCTTCAGGAGCAGCGAGTAATTTTAAATTTTGAATCCATCTTTGACTCTCTTGAGTCTTATTTTGAATCCATCTCTTCAGCTCTAGTCATTGATTGATTTATTTATTTTTTATTTTCTTATTTTTTTAAGTCATTGATTTTTTTAAAAGAACTTATTTTAAACCTAGGCCATTGCCAAGATAATAAGTTGCCCTCCACAAACTGATAGCAAGTTCCCATTGCTGAAGACAATACCTATACATGAAGAGGTTGAGCTGGTGGCTACATAGAATCTGCTCACCACCATGTTCTAGTGTCTTTGACATGGAAGCATACTCTGTAGGCTACCAAAAGAGAAACAACCTAACCACCAAATCTTTGATCTACAAGGATATACATATACATGCTGGTAAAATATACTAGGGCAATGGTGGCACAAACTCTGTGAGAATAACCAACTGATGTCTGATTTGACTTAAAGCCCACTCTGTGAGAGAGCACCCATACCAGACATTGCTTGTGACCAAGAAACAGACTAGATAGCTCAGAGAACTAAGAAAGAACCAAATGTTATTTCTCTAAAAAAAAAGTAACAATAAAATGACTAAAATGACACCTAATGATATTTTACTATACTCCTAAATCAGTGCCTTATTCAGTCATCATCAGAGAAGCAGATGGAAACAGATGCAGAGACCCCCCAGTCAGACATTTTACACACACACACACACACACACACACACACACACACACACACACACACATATTGGAACACACAGCTTTAAATGAGATGTCTCCATCAACTTTCCCCACCTCAGAATTCAGGGAACCCCACAAGAGAGGAATCAGAAGGAACAGGGGTAACAGAAGGTATGGAGAACACCAAGAAAACAAGGCCCTCTAAAACAACTGAGAAAATCTTGTATGAACTCACAGTCTGAAGCAAGAAAGCACAGTGTAGATGTAACCAACCATCTTATTAAATAAGAAACACAGAACCAAAGCAAAGTAGAAAGCCAAGAGGTCAGAGCTAAGAGCTAAAACCTTACCCTTCCTCCGGCGGTGGTCCTACCTCTCCAAACCAGAGCTACTTCCTGTGTTAAAGTCTTTATATAGAGTTTCTGTTCTGCCTTCTCATTGGTTGTAAACCCAACCACATGACCTCCTCGTCACGGCCTGTCTGTATAGACCTCCAGGTTTTCTATGATTGGTATTGAGATTAAAGGCATGTGTATCCAGTACTGGCTGTATCCCTGAACACACAGAGACTTACCTAGCTCTGCCTACCAAGTGCTGGGATTACAAGCATACGCCACCACTGCCCTGCTTTCCCATGGCTTGCTAATAGCTCTGACCCCCGGGCAACTTTATTTATTAACTAACAAATAACATTTTAATACAAATAAAATGTCACCATAGCACAGGGCCTACATGCACCAGGTCTTCTGTATATACACTATAGCTTTCGTTTCATACTTTATGGAATTCATGAATGTGAAAATGAATGGGTCTCTGATTCTTGTGCCTTCTCTTTTATTTTTCTGTTGGCTTGGACTATCCAACTTCAGTATGATTTTTTTCATCTTATTATATTTTATTTTGTTATGTTTTTTGGTATCTCCTAGAAGCCTGTTCTTTTCTAAAGAGAGACAGAATGGGAATGGATCTAGGTGAGAGAGAAGGCAGGAAGTAACTGGAACACGTAGAGGGAGGAGAAATTGTATTCAGATTATATTGCATGAGAAAAGAATCAGTGTATAAGAAAAGGGAAAACTCAATACATTTTAAAAAGAATATAAAGAAAATGTGGTTATGAATTTGAGTAGGAGCAAGGTAAGTAAACATTGGATGAGTTTGAGGGAGGAGAAGAAAAGAGATGTTTCATTTTTTTGCTTTTTGGCTGTTTTTGGGGGACCTGCCACCCAGCTCCCAAATAAATCACACACAGAGGCTTATTATTACTTATAAATGTCTAGCCTTAGCTTAGCTTGTTTCTTGCCAGCTTCCCTTAACTTAGCCTATCTACTTTTTGCCTCTGGACTTTTCCCATTCTCTTACTTCTGTAAATCTTACTCTTACTCTGTGGCTTGCTGTGTCATCATCCAGCTGGCTGCTGGAGTCCTCCTCCTTCTCTGGCTACTTCTTTTTTCTCCTTCCCAGATTTCTCCTTCTATATAGTCTCTCTGCCTGCTAGCCCTGCCTATACTATCTCCTGCCTTGACATTGGCTGTTCAGTTCTTTATCAGATCATCAGATATTTTATCTAGTCAAAGTAACACAGCTTCACAGAGTTAAACAAATGCACCATAAACAAAAGTAGCACACCTTAAAATAATATTCCCCAACAGGGATAAAACCTATAAAGATAAATAAGAATAATAAAATAATTTATTTTAAATCTTCTCATTCCCTTCTCAGGGATCTATGTTGTCTATGAAAGTTTGTACATAGACAGTTGATGTTTGTGAGTTTTACCTTTCAGACATACCAGATATCTATCAGAATTTTACAATTTAGAGCTAATACATTGTACTTTAAAGGTGTTCTGACCACTGAAGAGCTGTAGTTTCTAAAAGATGAGCAACAATCAAGCAAGGGAGAACAAAGCCTTCCCCTTAAAGCATATCAAAATGGGTACTTTCAAGGGGGTGGTGGGACTAGAGACAATGTCTCTGCATTTCTGGATTTCCTGGAGATGACTGTGTAGATCAAGCTGGCCTCTAGCTACTGAGATCTTCTTGACTCTGCCTTCAGACTGCTAGGGTTAAAGTTGCACATCACTATGCCCTGCTACTGGTTTTGAGACTGTACAATCTCTAGTTTAATGTTCTATTTCTGTCCTACTGTAACCATGTAAACATGGTTGAATAAGCATGAAATGAGTGCCTTTTTGATGAGAGTGTGGATTGGTTTTGAACAGAAGTTTAGAGTCACTGACATACAGAGTTTGCTCCTATAAACACTTTCTCAAGCAACACTAATGTTTGTTTAGATTACTCTAGACAGTGCATGTCTGATTCTAGTCCATCCTTACCACAACTTCCTGTCTCAAATAAATACCACACAAGTATAAAATATTCTGAAAAAACAAGACTCAATATGGTTATTCCACAATAGCTCTGCGGTTGTGCTGTGGATCTAACAGAATGACCTCCCAACTGGAAACAAAGTATTTCAGGGGGAGAAACTGATCAGTGAACATGGGCTCTCATTCTCATCTTAGCCTCAAACCTCACAAGAAAACAAAAGCAGTTTTGGTCAGTCAAACATAAAACCCTCCATGAAGCCTGTGGGTTTTTTTTTTAATTGATTGCTTTCCAATAAGTCTGATTCATTGTGTGTTGAGATGAGGAAACTACAACCTCAATTAGCCCAGCTCACCCCTTCAACCCAACAGGCAATTAAAGAAAGACAACAAGCACTTTGGTATACAGTTTGTTGTAAAGGGCAAGACTTTGAATTTTCTCTTAACTCACCAGACAGATATTGGAAGTTTTAAAAAAAATAAGAAAAGGTAAAGAATAAAGGAGAGATGCAAATATGCATTCAAAATAATAATCTCAATGTATGTTTTAATGGGAAAGTTTCCATATACTAACAGAAAATGATAACAAATTCATATATAACTTGTCATAAGTAGAAGTTATATATAAATGTGCCACAAAATAAGAATATAAATATAAAACTGAAATTGTCAATTAAACATCATCAAATTACCAAACCAGGGATTAGTAAGCATTTAGGAACAAAACAAAAAATTAAGCTTATAAATATGAAAAATATATCTGAGTGAACATGCATTATGTAATATTTCTCCAATTTGGAAATGCTGAAACAAAGGACAGATGATGATAATTACAAGCTGAGAAGAAAGAAAATTAGAAAAAAATGAACTCAGTAGTATGGAAACCCTACAGACAATCAATGCAGAACATGAAATGAACTTAAACCCAGAACGGGTTTACACATGCAGAAGGTCTGATTTGTATCCCTGACTTTGATGCTGTTTTTGTTCTGCCCACTGCCCTCAGCAGTGTTCACCTCTACTGCCTTGCATGCTCAGGCTGTGGTGAGAAAAACCCATAGCCTGGGTGACTTGAGAGCAAACACTTATTTCTCCAGGTTCTGGAGGTTTTTGAAGTCTAAGATCAAGTTACCCGCAGACATAGTGCCCGGCGAGCTATCCAGGTTTCTTATGCCTTCTCAGAAACAGGCATGGGAGGGATTACGATGTTTTCTTATTGGGGTATGACCTTCTCATGAGGGCTCTAGCCTCATGACCAGATTATCTTGACAAAAGCCCCACTTTCTAGTATTTGAGTACTGTGAAAGAGGATTTTATTTGTATTTATCAGGGAGATGTGAACAAAAACGTTTTCTTCCAAAATAAGGCATCAAGGATACATTTAAGAAACAATTCTAGGCAAGTTCAACTTGGTGAAACAGTGAGTCTGTGGGGGTGCTTTACAGAGGCATTATTTACAGAGAATGGCTGAGGGGTTTCTTGCAGAGCATGGATGAGGCAATATTCTATTTTTTATTTTTATTTTTTACATATGTCACATCCTAACCTCGGTTTCCCTTTTCTCCACTTCTCCAAGCTCCTTTACCTCCCTCTGCCCAGATCCACTCCTCTTCTGTTTTTCTCAAAAAAAAAGAAAGAAAAACAGGATTCTCAGGGATAGCAACTGAAGATGGCATAACAAATTACAGTAAGGCTAGGCACAAACATATCAAGGCTGATTGAGGTGACCCAGCAGGAGGAAAAGGGTCCCAAGAGCAGACAAAAACACCAGAGATAAGCTCCCCCCTTTCACTGTTAGGGGCACCACAAGAACACCAAGCTATAAAACAATAATGTATATGCAAAGGACCTAGCTCAGACCCATATAGGGTCTGTGATTGGTGATTGTCACATCAATCTCTGTCAACCCCTATGAATTCTGCTCAGATGACTCTGGGTTGGTGTCCCCAACTTCTCTAGTTCCTAGAATCTTTCCGGGTGAGGTGTTCTTTATAGGAAAAATGGTTGAAAAATGGGTGCTTCACCAGAAATCCCACTAGAGTACTTGGCAGCTGCATCATTGGAATGAGTGCCCAGTCAACTGTCAACCTTCTCCATATTCTATTGTCTCTCTCATGACCACTTTCATATAGTAGGATACATGAAAATGGGGTGGAGAAAGGGAGAGGCTGGAAGTTCATGGTATATTCCTTGCTAATAGGTCTGGTCTTTGGTGGTGTTGTGTGTGTTAACTCAACTGTTGTGATTTCAAGATTCCAATAAGCATGGCATGTCTGAAGGAAAGGGTTCCACAATAAAATGCTTTAGCATAGTTTTTGGGAGAATATAATTTCATATCATAACATTGTATAATATCAAGTTCTATGAGGAAAACTATTAAAAACCTGTATATCTAATGTTAATGCTATGTAGTTAGTATGTGTTTAAAAGTAAGTCTTGTTTGTTTAGGTACTGATGAGGTTAAAGCATAAATTCTCTTATAATCTATGGAACACAGAAAAGGGAACTAATAGATGGATAAATAGATGCCTACTAGAAAGACATGATTTGGAAGGGTTTTTTTCTAAGTAAGACAAAAGCTGTGTTTAGCCCCACAGCTTTCCATTTCCTTAACAGCTAAAACAAAGACAGAAGAGGAGAGATTGAGGCTGTTACAGAGCAAAGATCAAAGGATGCATTGAAGGAGGCTGTGAGAAAGGAGAGCTTATACAAAAGAACTGAAGGACATTCTAAGTCTAGAAATGGTATAGATGGATTGAAGATGCCCATGAGGCAGTAGTGCTGGTGTTTAATGAATTCTGCAGAGGTTTTATGGCCAATAAGAGTGTGAATTACCATGCCAAACAACTGACCAAAACAAAGTGAAACTAATTCAGGAGGTTTTTAGCAGATACTCTTTCATGAACATATTTGGTTGCTGGATGTGAAGAGATAGTACCCAATCCTGACAAGGGAAGCAGTTCTGGCACAGGATAATATGAATGAAACCTTCTCAGGGTCTTAAAATCAGTCAGTCATACAAACAGAATGCATAGAGGGTGAAGTGAAAAGAGCCTCATTTATTTACATAGAAAATAGAACGTTACTCACTCAGACCTGGTGGATAGGGGGTAGAGTAACTGAAATGTAATCTTTGTGGAATTCCAGTGTTATCCTTTATGATATACAGAGTTTTGAAGGGAAATGATGATGATAACTCTTGATAAGATCATTTTACTGTCAGTGAATTACACTTAGAAAATAGATATGTAATAGTTGCATTCCTCATCACTGTAAGAAAATATCCAACTAAAAGTAAATTAAAGAAAGTAGAGATTATTTTGGCTCTCAGAGAAAGGTTCCAGCAGGGAAGTCATGGTGACAGGAGGGTATGAGGTAGAAGTTGATCACATTCCTCCATAATCAGGTAGTAGAAAGAGATAAATTGTTCAGCTCAGTGACCATGTTTTATTTTCCAAGGATCCATGAATGGTGCTACCCAAGGACACTATCCCATGAATGGTGCTGCCCACATTACAGGTGGGTCTTCCCACCTTTGTTAAGCTAATCAAGATAAGCCCTCCCAAGCATGTTAGAGACTAGTTTACTTTACACAATCCCTCCCAAGCATGCTAGAGACTAACTTACCTTAGACAACCCCTCCCAAGCATGGTGGAGACCAGCCAACTTTAGATAATCTACTTTATAAATGTCAGATCCCTTGGGATTAGAGTAATGTATCTTTCTAGCACTCAAAAGGAATTCTAGGAAGCAAAACAAAGTCCTCTGCATGAGTAGTAAATAATCTTGATGATTGAGCCGTCTCTGCATTTTATTTTATATAAATATAAATATATTTTTTACTGAGATTAAATATATTTTAAATAAAACATAATGAGTGTAAGAGCCTGCACTTACTTACTGAGCCAAGATCACCTGGATATAGCCTCAAGGAATGAAATCAGGCCAGGTTGGAGAGACCACAGTAAAGCTGAGGCTGTGACAATTTTTTGAGAGAAACCAGACTTTTTATACCTTTATCAGAAACAGAATATAATGGCAATTGCCAGGATCAATACAATTGTGGCTGCCAGGACACAGTGAAGTTTGCAAATCATACAGGGTACAGAAGATTACTGTCTAAGACCAATTGTCCTGTGAAGCCTTAGTGTTTCCTTGACCACTAAGGGAACATACAGAGAAACACCAAGTGAATGCTTCACTGCCTGGGGGAATGCATCAGTCCCTCAGGATCTGGAAGTCACATTGTGCCCAAAATCCACGGACTCTAACCTGAAAAACCTATGATGGATGCCTCTCAAGGTAGCTAGGGCAAGCCAACTACATGATTCCCTGAAAATGATGGTATAGGTAGACTATAGAAAATACATGTTCTGCTGGGTGGTGGTGGCACACACCTTTAATCCCAGCACTTGGGAGGTAGAGCCAGGTGGACCTCTGTGAGTTCAGGGCCAGCCTGGTCTACAGAGCGAGATCTAGGACAGGCACCAAAACTAAACAGAGAAACCCTGTCTCAAACAAACAACAAACAAACAAACAAACAAACAAAGCTAGTCAGCTGATGGATGCACTGGGTGGGTGAGTCTTTGGAAAGTATCCAGTAAAGGACCAGAGAGAAACAAGTTGTGAAATCAGCAAACATGATCTATTGAGTAAGTATCTTTATTATAGCTACATTATGCACCAGAATGTTATAATCAGTAAAGCCTTCTGTTGGTCAGCAGTAGGAGACCATTTTATGATTTCTGAGGCTGTAGTGAGGAAGGTGTGAATTACAAATCACAGTTGCTTAGAAACACCAGGCAAAGCCCATACACTCTAGTGAAGATAAATACAATAATTCAATAATAATGACTGGAGATGGCTATGGCGTATTTCATTCCTGTGTAGTTTTTTACAAGACATAATTTGACTATACTTTTGGAATCACACTGTTCAACTTATTTCAATGTTTAGCATTTCTTACATTTCTAGTGCAATGTAAGAAATGTTCTTTGATTACTTTGCAGATTGACAGTTACTGCTCAGTATGTATTAACTGTAATTAAATCAATAAAATGTTTCATGACAGACATAACATTGCACATTATCTCATTAAAAGACACTCATAAAGACCATGACCTCTCTTGTGGTCTTTACTGGCAGCTTTCAAGACCTATTCTTCTTTATTTACTTTTACTAAACCTCTGGGCTCACTCAAAAGAAACCCAGAGTCAAGGTATCAAGTCTTTGGGACTGGTGGGACACAGGAAGGAATCAACTGTTAGTCCTACTTTCGAACCACAGTGAAACCTAGAGTTTCCCAAATGACCTCCAAGTGCCTTCCATCACACTTCTTGTTGTTTTAGTATAAATGTGATCCCATGGGCATCATGGCAGATGCTAGTAATTCTAGCACTGATAAGGCTGAGGCAGGAGAATTTTGAGTTTAGGCTGTCATGGGCTACAAAGCAAGACACTATCAAAACAAGCAAACAAAAGACAAGAGGACTAATATAGAAAATACTTCCAAGAAAAGAATCTGACATATGATGTATATGCTTAGAAAAAAATAGGATCTCCCAACCATGTGTTTTAACCTTTCTATTTTTGTTCCTTGATTTGATTTGAAGTCAGATTTGTGGCTACTCTAGACCTGATAGCTTCAATTGCACTCTGAGATCTGGATTTCTCTCTGCTGACATGACTCAAGCTCAGGTTTAACTGAGTATGCTCTTGCCCCTTGCTTTCTCAAAGTGGTAA
This sequence comes from Peromyscus maniculatus bairdii, assembly GCF_049852395.1. Classification (NCBI taxonomy): domain Eukaryota; kingdom Metazoa; phylum Chordata; class Mammalia; order Rodentia; family Cricetidae; genus Peromyscus; species Peromyscus maniculatus. The sequence goes on along the minus strand of NC_134852.1, from coordinate 56,886,245 downwards.
TGCTTTTCATTCCTTCTATTGTGAGTCCTTTATACACACAGCTGGAATGATCTCATTCCCAGATCACTGTCTCCCAGTCTTTCTTGGCACTGTCTTCTAGCACCCATGATTCCGCCCTCCCCAGTCCTCTCTCAGATTGAGGTAATTTGGCAACCCCGGTGTCTCATCCTCTGCCTTAGACTTACTCTTTCAATACACTGAGTGTGTCTCTCTCCAGTGCTTGCTTGTTCTACTTTTGAGTGAGAATCAGTTATACGACCAGTTGCTTGTGGATGGGGATCATCTCCATGTTCTTATGCATATGGTGCAGGCACTGAACCACTGAGCTATATTCTTGGTTTTCTTGTATGTTAATGCTTTAGATAGGCAGTCTAGTTATGCTACCCAGACTGGCCTTGTGGTTGTGATACTCTGTCTGTAGCCTAGCTAGTGGCTGGAAATACAGACATGGGCTATTGTACACAGTTCACTCAGGAAGGTTTTAATCAGAGATATTATTATCTCTTAAGCAATGTTTGTTATGCATGTTCTTTTAGTCTCACATTAACAGGTCAAATATGATTATCAATAACTGCCCATCCTTTGCTAATTGTTATATAAATTTTGATACCAGAAATACATGGTCATTAAAATGAAATGTGTTCCAGTCTTTAAGAATTAGCAGGCCATTAAGTTGCAGTAATTATGTATCCACAGAATTAAATTGAACCAAGGTTATTTATAGGTGAATGATAATAGACTTGGAATCAACATAACAATCCACACACTAAGAAGAGCTGTTCATGCTTGAAAGAAGTAAAAATTATGTTTGAGGACATAAGAGGATACAAAGATTTATTTGGCTGTTGTTTCCAGGCAGATTTGAAGCCACTCAAAATGCTCAGGCATGGAAACACTTTTCCTACTTAACTATTCTTCCAACTAAGGAAAAAGAAGTGGTTCTTGAGAGACTGAGAAGCTAAGTAGAAATCTTAAGTTACATCAGAGAATAAAAAATATTCTTTCATTACTCTCTGGAGATAAAATAAAACTTGGAGTTGCACTCCTGGTATTTTAAATAGGATTAGCGATAAATGGTTAAGGCTTTCTATTAGAGCCTAAAATAATCCACACAAGAAGTGAAAGTAGTGGAAATATACCACTGCCATTATTATGTATAATATATGTATATCAACATCTATTAATGTGAATATACATTAATAGAAAACACTCCTAATCTGGTTCTTGACAGAAAAAAGAATCAGAATTATCATGTGTCTATAAAGGCAGGAAGAAGCCAGATCTAGTTTTTTTTTTTAAATCTACAGATTACTACAAACCATAAGCAGAAGCTTGAAGTTTTACATAGCAGGAGAAAGTATGCATGAACAACTAGTAAAGTAGGATCAGTTCTAAAGTCTTTTCTCAAAGCAACTGAAGTACCCCAAAAGCCACAAAGCTAAGCTGAGTCAACACAGAAGAATAACTTGTTTGAAGTGCATTGAAGGTGAACAACAGTGCCTGCCCATCACCTGACTAGCACTGATTCTGTATGGAGAGGAACGGGCTTCTCCAAACAGTCCTCTGAGGAGAGGAAGAAAACCCAGCAATGTGTCTAACAACATAGGAAGGTGGAGACATGTGCATTTATTTCTATAGCCTCAGGTTCTATATCAGTTTGAAACTGACTTGTTCACAACACTGAGAAATTAGCTGCAATTGATAAATAGAAGAATTAATTATCATTCTCTCATGGCAAGGGGAAATGTAGAAACACAGGTCAACCAGTCAGCCTCAGTCATGAACCAAGAATCTTTACAAATACTTTGGGAAACTGAACAGCTGATTTTGAAGACTTTGAATAAGAGATGCCTGTTATTATAGGGCTATGGAGAAGGAAAAAAATATCCAAGTTTGTAAAGATTCTGTGTTAAATCAGTCAAAATTTAGATGCCTACTAATTTTCTGAAAAATTAAAAAAGATACAAGAAGCAAAAGATTACTAATTTTAAAAGGAAAGTGGAGAATATAATATGGCATGTGTGGCAAGTTTATATTGAAGTTCAGAATACAATATTCCAAGAGATAGTTGAGTTATTCTAGCATGTTAATGCACATGCAATTGAGGTTTCATAGGAAAAAGACAAATAAAGGAGAAAAGCTAAATATAAATCTGAATCTTCCAGTTTTCTAACATTAATAGAGGGCCTTAATGCAGATATTCAGAAAGATAAGCAAATGCATCTGGCCTACAGACAGAACATTTTCATGTAATAGTACAAGTGCAAAAGCAGAAAGAAAATAAAAACCTTGAGAGTACACAGAAAAGAAAAAAAAAACCCACACAAACAAGGAACTACCAGTGGATATGTATATTTCAACAGTGACAGAAGCCAGAAATAATACAGAATCATTAAATAAAATGAAATAAGATAATAAATAAGTGGACATTATAAAAATCATTCTGTTCATTTAAATGCAGTTTTCTATATGTAGAATTTTACAAAGAAGTCATCAGATAAAGTAAAAAACTGAATCTTTTTATGTTATTTGAAGGTAATTACATAAAATCTACTCTCATAGAAAACCAGATGATGTAATGGAATGATTCTAAAACATTTTAATAAAAATTAATATAAATATTTCACAAAATATTAATTGTGGAAAGTTTCCAAAATCTCATGGTATAAGACACTTGACCCCAATACTTGGAGAAGTGAGATTTAAAAATAAATATTCTCAAATACGCATATAACTATAAATTCCTTTATAAAAATTTGAAAAGTGAAACACTGATATAAAGAATAAATCAACATCATTAGAAAAATTTTCTTTCAAAGACAGAAACACAGCTTGTCCTCACATTAACTCATGCAATTTAGACTGTTGCTTTAAGGAAACATGATCATTTCAGCAGGTTTTTGCAGAGCTAGTGAGTAAACTAAACTTTCTTATGATACACTCTCAGCAGAGTTGAACTTGAGGAAAATATGCCTCTTTCAAGCAAATTCAAGAACAAAATCACCCTATCAGAGTGAAACAAAAGAACCCAACACACCCGACTGAAGTCACAGAGACTCTGGCCCATTGTAAAGTGCACATAGGTAAGAAGCAATGAATGTGAAGTGTGAATGCCCCTCAGCACCAGGTCTACTCTGGAAGCAGAGAAAAGGGGAAGAATGCCAGAAATGAAAGTTATGGATGGTGAAGCTGCTTCAAAAACAAAACAATAAAAAATTAGCAAGGTGGTTTACAATAAGATCTCTTCAGAAGAAATTTATTTGATATGAGCAAAACAATAGCTATGCAAAGCATATTTACAAATTGGTTCATTTATTTTTGTGCACTTGAGAAATGTGTAGAAAATAGAGCAGCTACACCGAAAAGAGAAAAATGAGAAAAAGAATATAGAACAGAGCTGAGCGGTGGTGGTGTACACCTTTAATCCCAGCACTCAGGAGGCAGAGCCAGGTGGATCTCTGTGAGTTTGAGGCCAGCCTGGTCTACAAAGTGAGATCCAGGGCAAGCACCAAAACTACACAAAGAAACCCTGTCTTGAAAACAAACAAACAAACAAACAAAAAAAAAAAGAAGAACAGGTCGATGAATGGAGGGGTGAATCACTTACAGAATGGAAAATTGAATTTTAAAATCAGGCCAATAGCCCTCAGGTGAACTTTATGTAACTTAGAATCTCAGATAGAGATAAGATTTCATAGTTATTGAAGACTGAGACATTTATACATAATATCAAAGGGCAACATGTAGATAACATACCAAAGCTAAACAGTGTGTTGGTCCCTGACAATCAGTTGTGAAGATCACTGTAAGTGTAGCATATCCATGCCCTTGACACAATGAGTGATAAATTCAAAATACCAGGAATAATGTCACTCTCAAGGGATGCACCATTCTGTTAATATGGGATGTTTTCGTGCAGTGAAGGAAGGATTCTCTTTATAGGAACCTGGATGAATTAGCTATCGATATAGGACAAATATTCACCAAAACTAATCCAAGAAAAATTATATATTAAAATATCCTACATCAGAAAATTTAAAATCCTCAAGTGTGTTTTTATAGATCAATGTATAAGATAGAATCATCATAAAAGTGAGATCAATCAATAAATAATGATGCTGTGCCCACACACTTAAGGGGTGGGTGTGCACACAGTTTGGTCAGCAGATTGCAGAAAGGAATGTGGGAGAAGAGTGCTTTTGTAATTTTACAAAGACAGAGGAACATCAGTGTGCACTTGTGCAGGGATGGGGCCCAGTAGGTTCTGTATCTCATTACTTTTCCTTCATTCATTTCTATCTTCCTCTCTCCACAACAGCAGAGATATTCTTGTAATGCCCTTCTCAGAAAGCCCTAAACTTTTAATTAGGCATGATCTGGCTGGCTTATTTCACCAGTGGAGGAAACCACTTTCAGGGATCCAAAAATACTTACCACACACATCTGAATTCCTTATGCCAAATTCCTGCGAAACATTAGATCCAAATTTTGTCCCCTTTTAATTCAAACTGCTTGTGAATGCGAGAGCTTTTGACCTCTGAGAGCAGTGGGTGAGACAGGCATTGATTCAGGGTAAGGGTTTTTATTTTTATTATTTTTATTATTTCATTGATTAACTGCTTGATTGAGTTTTGAGACAGGGTCTAATTAGCCCAAATTATTCTCAAGCTAGCTGTGTGGCTGTTATGCCCAGACCATGACTCCAAAGAGAGCACTGAAGACCGAGGATGTCCAGAATGCAACAGCAAGGTTTATTCTGTAGATACAAGCCTAGGCAGGGAACTCTTTCCTACACCCAATACAGTGAGGCAGAGAGGAGTTGCTCTTTCTTTTTAAAGGTAAAAACCACAAGCCCTTCAGGGCAGTTGCGGGGGTTGGGGGTTTGGCACGGTTGCAACTCAGATTGGTTTATTTTTATTTTTGAAGGTCTCTGTTCTCTTTTAATTGGTGAGGGTATGTAACTTTTGACTTTACTGGTTAGGGGTTATAATTATCATTTTGGGGGAGTCCAGGACAAGTCCTGGGCTTTGTTCTTGAGCTACCATAGGGGCAGGCTGGCCTAGCATGTTCACATTGACCCATGCACGCAGCTCTAAGTTGGTGAGGGGTCCTAGACAGTAAACAACGGGTTGAACCTTGAACAGTCAGGGTACGTGCAGAAAGGGAGCTACTGCAAGGACTATGTCTTTTGTTCATGGCCTTCCCAGAAACTGCTTGCTTAAGCCTCGGGAAACTGAGGCCTAATCTTGAGAGAAGACTGAGCAGCCTGTTATGGCATCTGCTTGGTCATTTCATAGCCAAGGGTGAACTAGATAGAGCTTTGATTCTCTTGACTCCACATCCTGGGTGCCTGGATGATAGGTGTGCAACACCACAATTGGACTGAGAGTTTGTATGTTGGGCGAGAAACATGTACATGGCCCCTGCCATGTAAGGTGTGAGGGACTAAAACCCCTGCTTCATTTCCTGGTAGGGAGAGGGACAGCCCAAGAAGAAATAACATCTTCCACAGAGAAAGTCAGCATGGACTGGTTCTGCTAGGGCATGAATTTGTGTTTTTCACAGCAGATCTGAATAGTTGCTGATGTCAGAGCCCTGAATCCAAAGGTAAGGAGAGTGAATTTGTGCTTGGGGACTGTTTCTCATCACCTGTTAGGAGAGCTAGTCCTCTACAGTCTTCAGTGGAGGCTGTCAGTTCCTTTAGCTCCTGTCACTTCTGTTGCCATGGTAACAACTCAGATCTCCCACTGTTAAGTTCACCTGGGAAAAGGTAACACTTTAAACTTTTCTGACACAACTTGGAGCTCTGGTTGTACCGTCATAGTAGGAAGTCTGGTAAACCAGTAGGAATCATGTTGTAGGGCAATTAAAAACACCAATGCTTAACTGAAATTTTCTCATATAAGATTCTGCCTTCAGGGTTGTGTGTTGACAGTTTTCCAGTATGTGAAATTTGGGCATCATTGCAGTTCACTAACATGGTCTGACTCAATAAGCACTTTGTGTGACTATGGAAAAGTGATATACTGAATTGTTCAATTCATATCCAAAGAACTGACCTGAACACTCACCCAAGGAACTTGTGAGGCAATGGTCCCTGGGAATGTATGCATCCACACAGGCAAACTGAGTTTAGTTGGCAGTAAGGGCACCGTCAGCAGCAAGCATGAGTTCCTAGTGAAAGTAAAATCTGCAGTGACTTTTCCCACCATGACTACACTAAGATTCTGAGGGTGCTGGAAAGGGAAGTTGTAAGAGATGATCAAAACCCCCTTTGACTTTCAGAGTAGCTGTGGACAGGGTGGTTGAAGTAAAAACTGGAAAGGTAGGTAGAACTCATTTAATCATATTTTATATCAGCACTCAAGTAATTTAATAATAATAACAACAACAACAATGACAATCATAATAATCGAGCCACTTAGGATGGCTCATACACATAATCTAACACTTGAGGACTGTCTGGTCTACATGGTAAAGCCCTGTCTCAAACAACAGCAGCAGTAAAGCTGAGTGTGATAATTTTATAAGTTAACTTGTGAAAAGGTACTGAGAAATTGTCTAGAGCAGATTATGCTGTGGACCCGTCAATGGGGATAATCTTGATTATTAGTTGATCTACCTGACTCTCTACAATGGGCCCTGAACTAAGAGTGAAGAAAAACAACCAAGAACAACAAGCAGGCAGCATGGGTGCCTGTGTTTCCAGTGCCCTTGATTGTGTGTGTGTTGACACTGACTCCTGAGTTTCTACTGGGCCTTACCTGAAGTGACAGACGAGAACCTGGAACCCCTTTTACCTCTAAAGTTGGTCTTGTCCAGTGTTTCATCACAACAGAAATGAAACTAGAACAACGAATTGTGTTCTTTGCATAGGATCTATTATCAGAGCTAGATATGAATATCAATAACTATTGCTGATGTTGACACAAGCTACCTATCCTAATATGATTCTTGTTCACAATCCTACATGTGCATATTATACACATTGCACAAGTATACATTACAGATATGCACGCATGCATTACATATTACCAGCTATGCGTCCTGTGCTCCATCTTTAACTGATTTCTCCTCTAAGCAGTGTGTTGACCCATGAAGTCATACACTGTCTTAAGCACTGCTTTCATGGGTATTTAGCCCATTATTTCTTAGATTTAGCTTGTGTATTCTGATATTTGTCCCATTTTTTTCATCAGTGATCTCTACTTCCCATCGCCTTTTCCTAGTTCATGTCTGGATGGGATTACTCTGTGTGAACTTCTTTATCTGATAGTCATGTATCTACTTCTGATCAGTATCTCACAAGGTCACCTAGGCATTTTACTAAAACTCAAATAGGATTATACTATGTGCCTGTTTAATATTCCATGCTCCTTCATCTCTATTTTTATCAACTTCTAAGCTCCAAAGTCTACGACTTAAATGACACCATACCTAGGAAGACTAAGATGTGTAAACCAAATGAAAAATCTGGGTAAATTTGTAGTGAGGCTAGAGCTTCCTACCTCAGAATGTTGAGCTATGACCCACTTCCCTGTTCCTGACCTCAAATGTGAGGTGTCTCTCTGATTTCTAAGAACCTACACAGCTGATTTTGAAAAATCTCATTGTCATAACAAAGACAGAGTGTCCTGGGATGACCTTAGGCTATGAGAGTGGGACATTTGTCCTTTACATCATGAGAGAATGTCATTGCTGTGTAATTGTTTTTCTCTCTCTGAGACTCAGGGGGGCTTTTGTGAGACTCACAAAATGCAAAAGACTTGTGAGGAGCCTGCCTGCGGTTTTACAAATGTTACCACTATAGGAAGGAAGACTCTTGAGTGGAGTTGTCTGCATGCTGAACAGGAGAGTGCAGTTGAGTGAAATGAGGATGTGACTGCTCCAAGGTGTGGTTGAGAATGTTTTTATTGTAGATATGAGGGAGAGTACAGCCAGAGGCATCTGGAAGAGTCTAGAGCAGGGAGAGAAAGTAATAGACTGAATGTGGTCATGAGAGGAGAGGGAGACTGGGAGAGTGAGATAGGAAAAGAAGAGCAAGGGAGCAAAGAGAGGGGACCAGGAGCCAAGAACAGAGGCCAAGAGAGTGAGAAGAACCAAGAGAACAAAGAGAATGTGTGGCTGAAATGGGAGTTTTTTTGTAGGAACCAGAAGCTGGAGGAAGGGAAGCGAAGTTCAGGGCTGGAGAGGTTTAGAGTAGGGACAGAGGACAGGGGTGGGAAATGCTGAGAGGAGCCAGGACTCTGTAACAGGTACTTGTGATGCTCAGAGATCCTGGCTGCTGGTGTGCATCTTGGTAGATTGATTGGGCACCACAGTTAGCCATTTGTCTTGAATTTCTTTGGGACCTGATAGTAGTAATGCATATTCCATGAGTTGCAACCATACTGGAGTGGCCTTTCCCTAATGCTGCTATCCAGGTCACCAAGGTCCTGCCATATTCTCAGTAAGTACATTGGCTCATCCAGCTTGGCTTGGATTAGATGGTGTCCTAGGCCTGCCATTATCTCTTCCTTCTGGGAATAACAGAATAAATTCCCTAGGAAAATATTCACAGAGCCATTACTTTAAAGAAAGGGCATGAAATAACAGCATAGTTCTGTAAGAACGGCTCTGAATCTATATGCACCAGATTTTCAAAAGCAATGAAAAAATAAAATGTTTCCCACAGAAAATTTGCAAAGAATTGAATTGAATTGTTAATAAATTAAAAATTGATTAGTAATCACAACTTTTTGAGGCTCTGGAAAATGTGATTTTTTCCTGTGAACTATCTTTTCTTCATTTGCCCTTCTGGAAAATTATTTTGTGTTTAAGTACAAGAGATTGAAATTTTCATTCTAGAGACATGTGTTCTCAATCATCTGAATATTATGTGGTAGTTCAAGTTGCTAGAAATATCACTAGGAATTCTTTCATTTTAAATAAGATTTGAATTGTATTGAGTCACAGAAACACTTTTAAAAAATTAGATCAACATAGCATGGTAGAGGGAAGAAGTTCAGAGGAGAGCATCCACTAGCCCTCACAACAGGGAAGCTCACTATTTCAATATGTCCATCAGGAGCTCAGTTCTCTGCTTCTCTAAGGAAGGGTTCAATCTCTGTTGAAAGACTTTCATGTCAGTACAACTTCTTCTCAGGACAATAGCCTTCCTGATTAATCCGAATCATCAGGTTTGTGACCCTGCTAGGAATTTTTAGATATCTTCACTTTTGTCAAATAACATAAAACACAAGAGCAATAATGTCCCATTGTTTTGGTGGGTCCAGGTGGCCATCCAAAGGAGGAAATGTCGAAGGCATTTATCAACAGGACAGGTGTCATAGAAGCCATTCAGAATTCTGTCTGTAGAAGGGCCGGGAGGAGCTCCCACTGCTGCTCTGCTCACCAGTACCTGAGGAGACACATGAACCCAAGGGTAGGCTTGGAAAAGTGAGTCCTTGGCCTTATGCATCTGCACATCCTTTACATCTTAGATGGTGTGTTGTTCTGAATGAAAGAAATAGATTCATCAATAAGAGAAGAATACTCTTGTTTTCAGTGGAGAAAAGAAACTAGCTAGCAAACATACATATATTACTAAGTATTTGAAATAAACACCTACGTGGGGACTTACTTGTTTAAAAGCATGAGGGAGCATTGGAATAAAATTTATTAAATCAAAACAAATAGCAAATGACTTGCAAAACAAATGGTTTTGTTGGCTGGAAAAACACATTACATTTTGGTGTTATTTATTGTACTGAAGAAAAGAATATGTAAACGATTACCTAGAAATATATGTGGATTACTGAAGATTTCTTACATGCACAAAAGATGGTCAAAATCAACATAAATTTTACTTCATTTTCATATAGCTGGCAGTTTGTGTTAAAGGAGATTGATGTTTTGTTATTATTCCAACTACAGTATATGTTTTTCATACACCTGTTATTAAGCGATACCAGCAGTATAGACACTAAACACATGAACAACTATAATTTGCTATTTCATGTCATTATTTTTAATGAGATAAGTGAAAAGACTTTGCATGACACATAACAGCTGCTAAACAGTAAATGAAACCAAGTGGGTAACTGTCACCTTTACTTACTAACATGAACTGTGCAAAATCTTAGCCTTCAAGTAATATTCTCTGATCAGAAATATGGGATACAATTATTTTTACCCTTTATCAATACCAATTCACTATTGCTTATTGGTGTGAAAGGAGGGAGGTGAGGAAAAGGAGAGAGAAAAAGAGAGAGAGAGAGAGAGAGAGAGAGAGTGAGAGAAAGAGAAACAGAGAGAGAAACAGAGAGAAAGAGAGAGAGAAAGAGAGAGAGAGAGAGAGAGAGAGAGAGAGAGGGGAGAGAGAGAGAGAGAGAGAGAGAGAGAGAGAGAGAGAGAGAGAGAGAGAGAGAGAGAGAGAGAGAAGAAAATGTTGGTTCAGGATATAAGCGAATCCTATATCATGTATGTGCATAGGAACTCAAACACCTACTGAAAAAATCAGGACCTGTGCCTTTTCCTCTGAACCAGTGGTGTACATTTATTTATAGTATTAGGTTATAGTTTGATCTATGAGCAAACAACATTAGTGATCATTTACATGTTTGCTACCCCCATAGTTATCTAAATGCTTGTAGGATAAGTGGTATCTTCCCCTGGAGTGTGAGTTCTGACTAAAGCCTCTTAGACTCCTTCTGGCCATGAAGGTATTCCTACTGAACAACCTTCTCGCATCACATGTTAGTACTAGCTGTCTTTCTGTTGGTGCAATTAATTTTGAATTTGGGGACTTTCTTGAGGAATCTAATGTTATATCTTTGAAATTTTAAATATTTCCTGGATGTTAAATACTCTGACATGTTTTCATATTGAGGAATTTTTATCTATGAGTATTTCCATTTGCTGGGATTATTTTGTGCTTTTTATCTTCAATAATACTTCTTATGAAAATAAATGTAGGACAAAATTAACAGAATTTGAAAGTGAAAGTAAATATTGGCACTACTTAGATGTCATGAGGGAACCTTTAGTGTTGGATGGATACACTCATAGCAAAGTGTAAGGTTTTATGTGCATGGAATAAAACACATAATCTTGTACTCTACATAAAATAATCATGAATATAAATGATTATAGGCTCCAGTGGTTACCATTCCAACTATGTCCACACGAGGTTTGCTGGTTCACTGGTGGGTAACTAAGCAGAAACAAAAAGACTTGGAAGTGGGTTGGGAACACACCCTCTGTAGCCATTTCCAGCTCAAATGATAGACATTAAAGGGGTAGAGATGATAATGAAATGGCTTGATGGTTGGGTTTTTAATAACATGAGAGTTTATGATGTTACCATGTGACCATCCAGAGCTACTCTGTCAATAAAATAGTCATTCTATTTATTCTATATAATTAAAACTAAACTAAGGTATTGGAAACATTTTTAAAAATTTAAGGTGGCTTTTGGTAATCTTAAGTTATTTTCTAAAGCCTATTTTCCATGCCATCTCATTTCCATCATTTCTCCCGAACAGTTCCTTAGGACCTCAGGACTTCTTTGATGTTAATGTGTCTTTATGAGCAATTGTTTTGTTAATTCCGTCTCTGGTTTTAGTTTTAGAGTTCTTATTATAACAGATGGATGATGATTTCTTGAATTCCTTTGGCTTGTACTTGTTATAACTTCGTGAATTTCTGACTTGACTTATTTTCTCTATTTTTGAAAAATCTATGTATGTCCTCAACTGCTCCCTGCCCCCCTTTGCTTTCTGTTAGGACAACCCAATGCCTGGAGAAGACCTTTGCCATCAGACTGTAGTCCTTTAATAGTTTCTTGCACATTTCACCTCCTCATTTGTTAACTATTTGTGATCATCTGACTTATTTTACAGTGCACTGTCTTATTCTTTATAAATATTCTGTTTAAAGATTCATTTTGGTTTCTTTTTTCACTTAACATACTCGGTATATTTTTTTAAGTATTAGTTTACTTATTAAGAAATGACTTCCATTCTCTTTACGAAATTCTAAGTTCTACCATTTATTTTCTTCACATTTTACAATTCGTATTTTAATGTTCATTTCTGAAAACTGCAGAGACTGGTTCATCTGTGGCTAGGTTTCTACCATCTTTTCTCTTGTCATTCAACTTATTATTGTGTCTGGGAGTTTCTAATTGAAAAGAAAGTAGGATTTGTAAATATGGAAGACTGTGTCTGAGGAGATGGCTCAGTGGATAAAATGCTTGCCATGCCTCATGAGGGCCTGAGTTCAAATCCCTAGAACCCATAGAAAGGCAGTGCATGATGGGAGTCAGAGACAGGAGAATCCCCTGAAGCTTTGGGCCAGTGAGCCTGATGTCCAAAAATAATGACTATATAATTTAGTCAATTCTTACTGCACTGAATGGTTGAACTCTCCCAATAAGTATTCACCTTGAACCAGCATAAAAGTTAAACTTTTATGTTTACATATACACATTTGTGTTTCTATATAAACTTATAAATCATAACTGTATGCATCTCTACATTTGACATTAAATTATTTTTCTGACCTATACCTGATCTTCTAAATGAGTTATTTCTAGCCCCAATACATTACAATAAATGAAAAAAAATTTATTTCACTCACCTAGTTACCTCAGAAAACTGGGACAATTGACTTAATAGCCTTTTTCCATGGTTTGCTACTGTGTCTAGTGAATTAGACTATTGAGTTCAAACTATGAACCTTGAAAAGAGCAGATGATGACTAGAAATTCCTCATTGCCCATAACCATGTAGGGTTTGATGTTCCAGCACATCAAAAGCTAGAAGTATAATCTTAATGAAAAATATTCATTCTACATGGAAATGTATCTCATTAAAATTAGAGCACACTTAAATATTTAAGAGGTGTTTATGAAAATTTACATACATGTTCAAAGCAAATTTTAACAGTATTAAAGCAAATAAGATTATTTTGCCATTGCTTATCTTGTTCTGTTTTCCCATAAAAAATTCCACTCTGCCAGATATTCAGTTGTTAATTAGGATATCACAGCAATGTGGCTTGTGGCCAGACATTAGGTAACTTTTTCATTTAATTGTAAACATTCATTACATTGTATAGAGTAAATAAAATTGTACCATGTTGGAAAATAAGTGCCATTAATTAAAATAATCATTCTGTGTTAATTGGAAAATCTCTTTCTAGGCTATGAAGTAAGGGATTTGCCTACATAATTTTAGTTTGACCTCACAATTACCCTGATCTATGAGGAACTATTTCCTCAGAGTTGCCACTACAGAAGCAAGGAGATTAACTAATTTGCTCAAAATTAATAGCGTTTTGTTTTGTTTTTACTCACTGAGTGGGTTTTCAGGACAGGGTCTCAAGTAGGAGAGGCTGGCCTTGAACTCTGGAATCTCCTTATGTGCTTTTGATTAAACAGGTGTGCCACCTTGCTGGTTGCTTATTATTAACAGCAGTCAGACTTACAAATTAAATAAAAAGATCAGTCTTAGCCTCTCCCATAACTTGAGTATACCTTAGACAACTTCTGGCTGTGGCTGCAGGCTTTCCAAACAGATGAAAAGCAGAAAATATCACACTTTCTTTATGAAACTTGTAGGTGTGATTCTGTTCTTTGCTTTTGTGACATGCATGTTCATGTTTTTTTTCAGGAAGTTTCACACTTAGAGCTGCCTTCCTCAAGGCACAGCATCCTCCTGTGTGGACCAGGCTGTGAAATTGAATCAGACAGAAGATGATGCTTCTGAAAGTCTCAGTGAGAAGTGAGCAGTTGATGGCTACATGCTGTAATTTGTGTTTTGAAGGTAAATGTTGTGTAAAAGAATTCGATTGGGATATGAACTTGTATTTTCCTTTTTCTCTACGTTATAGACAAACATTTGCTCTACAAGGTACAGATGTAGAGCAGTGTGTGTGTGTGTGTGTGTGTGTGTGTGTATGAGTGTATTCAAAACTCTCAAATACACTGTGTAAGTCTATTGGTTCACATTAACAACACCTCTACTTCCATTCAACCATCTAACTCTAAACACACACACACACACACACACACACACACACACACACACCACTCACATACATCAAATAGCTAGCGGATAATAATATATAATTTTTTCCTCTGTAAGATGTTATTTTGGATGCTGAAAACATTGGTAGAATTAATGTCTGTGCTTTATGAGGGGGGTAGTAGCTGTATTCTTCATATCAACAACACCTTCCCTACCACAACTAAATATGTCTCACAGGAGTTAGTTTTGCCTTTATATACTCACACATTTATTCACTATGACAGGAACCTAATAGGAAAATCTTAAAGAGGTGGTGACTTTACTTTTAGTTCAGCATTTGGGGAATGTAAATTTGAGGCATGGTTCTGTGTTTGAGAGACTACATTATGTGATGCATTGTAGCAGAGCTATGTGGCAGGATAAGCTACTCATCTCATGTCAACCAGAAAGATAAGAGAGAGAGAGAGAGAGAGAAGATATACACCTGCAGGACAAATCCCCAGTGACCCACTTCCTCCAACTAGACACTTCTAAAGTTGCAACCCCAGCTACCTGTCCTAATCATGAGCCTATTAGATATCCTTCATATTTAAACTCAGTAAGCTTCTTAGTAAACCTCAAGACATAATAATGAAGAGTAAAGAAAACTGCTACAATTTTTGTAAGCTCAAAATGAAAATTCACTTTGTGTCCAATTAAAGAGATCCAAGGCTATGACTAGAGTCCATGGTAACTTGGAAAACAAAAATTGCATCTAATCAATACAGTATGTTTATTATTATTAATTAAATTATTCTGTGTTCATTTAAATAATAAGATGCCAAATTTTTCATTTCCATTTAAATTATTGTTTTAAGGAATTCTCATTGTCAAATGTTTCACTGACTACATCTGAGTGAAATAATTCAAATTTGATTTAAATCTAATAGTGAAAATTAATATTACCAGTTCTCCTAAAATATTAAATAAATAAAAAATTTATTATGTCCTGTATTCTATTTCACAGTTGTCATGGTTTTATGAATCACACATGCTAATGATTATGACAACAGAACTCTGAGGGACAGCTTCTAATACTGATATTTGTAATTGGAGCAATGTAAGTTTACTTGTCCCAGTGGGAAAATATTCAATGTGGAGATGCAATATTATTTTTTATTTTCCTCAGATCTACACCTACTACTTGCCTTTCTGATCATTCCATGCCAAATATTTCTTCCAAACTCTCATTTCTTGTCCCAAATGTGTACTTCATTTTGAAGGATAGTATGTGTTTTCAGACTGTTTCCAGAGAAGACTGAAAAGTTGCAAAAGGTTCTATACAGGTATAATGAACCATCCTCTGAGCTTAAGAACCTCTGTTGTCACCAGAACAGCTGTGACTACTTCAAGATACCCCTGTGGTTGACTGCGGAAGTTCCCTTATAGGGCAACAGTTGGCCAAGGTCATTGGGCCCTCCCCCTGATATTCTTCCTTCTGCACCTCCTGGTCATTTGTCATTCTGCCCTGATTGCATGTGCCTCATGATCTTGGGAGGTGCTACACTATAAAGACTGGAAGAGTTACTGGGGGGTGGGGGGAGTCTTCATCTATGCAGCTATGGGGAAGTCATCTTCTATGCTGGGGGTAAGACTTTTTATTGTTATTGCTGCTTTGGTGTCCATGTTATTGAAAGTTATCCCTTGTCTATGATCTGCAAGTAAACCAATCAACTCATTGTCTACCCAGGTTGGACTTTGCTAGAATTATACTTGGGTTTGTTGGTGGAGCCCTATGAGTAGTGGCTTGCTTATGTCTTCCTACAGATCAAGATCCTTAAACAACTGGACACTGGGGCTGGCTCTCTCTCTCTCTCTCTCTCTCTCTCTCTCTCTCTCTCTCTCTCTCTCTCTCTCTCTCTTTGGTTTTTCGAGACAGGGTTTCTCTGTGTAGCTTTGCGCCTTTCCTGGAGCTCACTTGGTAGCCCAGGCTGGCCTCAAACCCACAGAGATCCACCTGGCTCTGCCTCCCGAGTGCTGGGATTAAAGGCATGCGTGGGGCTCTCTTTTTGTCTTTTAAAATAATTAGATACAAAGCCAGATATTAGTTTCTTATTTCTGGATCTCATTCTTTATATCTGAAATTGATAGTCCACAAGAGTTTCTCCCTGACATTTTGTATATATTTAAAGTACAATGTTCTATTGTGTTGCCATAGCTAGAGGAAATTCTTGCTATTAATTTGTTTATTTTGTAACTCAGAACTTTAGCTGTGCCCAGGTAGAAATCTGAACATTGTATGAGGAATAAATTTCTTAGCCATATGATCCACCCTTCATCTAGAAAGAAATAACACTTATTTTAAGAGAGAATTGCCCTGACTTTAAGGATTTAATATTGGCACATAAAAATAAGTCAGTCATTTGGATTAAGGGAAAACATTTCAAGGCCAGTTTTTACTGGAGAAAGTGGGAGAAGAGGTAACAGCTGTCAACACTAGGGGAAATCATGTGATAGTGTAGAGGATGGGTGGCGTTCAGTGACATATGTATATATATATATATATATATATATATATATATACATATATATATGTATATATATATATATGTATATAAAACACTTCAATGTGTGATTGTATTACCCTCTGTAATGGTGATCACATTAACTAAAACTTGCTAAGACAATAGGAACATAGCAAAGAAAGTCATATATAATCTTAAATACAGCAGAAATTGTGTTAACATAAAAATATGAGACAATCATCATGCTGGTAATAGAGAGATCTCATAGTTTTCCTCTTAGATTTTCTGGTCTCCAAGTCAAAAGTGGAATGCAACACTTTAACATGTTTGGAAGGAAAGCTAACACCATGGACCTCAATTTTTTGATATGTTCTGCTTACATGCCAGGAAAGCAATATACCAAGGACTTCTCATTTGATTTCACATCCCCAGCTTTACTCTGGAGGTTGAGGACATGGTGTAAAGAAAATAAAGCAATCTTTGGCTCATGAAGTCTACTTTGCACATTTAATATTAAGACATAAAGCAATTATGGGGAAATACAACATGAAGCTTGGCCAGTTGACTAACTTGGTTTAGGATGGAAAAGATTCCAAGAGTGACCATGTAAGTAGAGATGGTAAGAAGGACCACCCACTGGGCTCTCCACTTCTCTGTGCAGATCAACATGGGATTGGTTCTGAACTGAAAGTGACACCTTGCTAGATTGTGTCCTTTTCACAACTTTACAGATCTAAGGGAGAAACATATTTACTCTACTTTAAAGAGGAAAATAGCTTCAAACCTTAGTATTGGGGAGAATCTATTGCTTTTATGGTTCTAAAAAGTTCACATATGATAATAGTGTTAATATTATATTCTATGTCTTGTGTTTGAATGCACACTTCTGCTATAAAAATTAAGAAAAATAACAAATGTATGGGAGTTGCCAAGACCACAAAATGTACCAAAGAAACTTTGAACTCAGAAGGTTAGACTGACATCATGTATCATTCTTCTTGAAACAACTGACCCCCTCACTGTGTGGTAGGAGTACTTCAGAATCCGTGTTTCCTGTGGTCCCTCCATTGTATTTCTGTTGATAGTGTTTTCTTAGGCTCAGCTTTCCTCACTCTAATCTTCTTCCTCATCTTTAACTCTCACCAATAATGTGCATTTTTCCACCCAAGGATTGCACCCCTGCCAATTTGTTTCCTGTATTTCCAGGGAGAAATTTTTTTCTGTGATAATGGAGACATTATACATCTGCACGTTGAAAGAGCCACAATTCTAATTTTACTTTTGTGTGATTATTTGTTTAAACCATATTGTAAATTGCACATGGAGAGAAAAGTCTTTTGCCTCTGTAGAATATTCTTCTGTGTTTTTATACTCAAAACAGCATTTAGTCCCATGTTTTCCAATCAGTTTCTTTGTCTAAATATATTTCCTTATCACACAGGGAGGTGAAATATATCAGTTAAATAGATTGGATTCATTATAGTCTTTTCTATTATAATGTTTAGATCATAATTGTCAGTCTAACATATATCATGCAGTCAGCATTTGCAAAATGACAAGATTTAGAAATTCTCAAAATGTGTATTAGCATCTACAGACTCCACGAACATTCACATTTCCCTGCTATTACAAAACCCAGCCTATAAAGAACCTATAAATGCAGATCTGCTGAGGAATAAAGTTGACATATCTTTTTTTTCAATAATCACTCTAAACTTTGTTTTCCTCAGGGAACACTTTTGCTCAAAATACTTGTGCAAAGGCATGAACATAATCTTGACTCATAATGACATGTGAGTTAGGACCAGAGGCTGGTCAGCCTGCTGAGGGATCATCTTGTGGAACCAATGTCTCTAGTCTGTGTACCAGCTAAGGACAGAGTTAGAACCCAGAACACCTTAACCCTTACCTCTTGGAGTGACATCCAGTTTCCCACTGTAGCCTCATTGTCTCAATGTCTTCCTTGATGAATTCAGAGAAACATATGGAGATTGAATCACAGACTGAAAAATTAACAAGCAAATATTTGCCCATGATGGGTCCCTTATCAAGTTGTGTATGTTACTGTCCTTACTCTAACAAAATCTGACCAAAGAGACTTAAGAAAGGAAGCACTTATTTTGCCTTATAGGTACAATGAGGGTGCAGTCCATCATGGTAGGAAAGTCTTGACAGGAACAGGAAGAAGCTAGTTAGTAACAATGCATGTAGAGTGAGAATGTGGGAGAGATGAATCTCGGCACTCAGTTTTCTTTGTCTTTTTCATTTATTTCTGTACTTCTGACAATTGGATGCTCCTACCAATAGTTAATGTGAGTCTTGTCACCTCAAGAAGCCCAATTTAGAAAAGTCCCATAGATGTGCCCAGTGGTTCTTCCCCTAGCTTATTCTAGATCCTGTCAAATTAGCCATGACTGTGACTGCTGGCTTTGCCATATGTGGTAATAAGCCCTGCATGCTGAGGCCCACATGAAATGACAGTGCTGCATAGAGTTAGCTAGTCTTTAAAGAACATTTTTACCCGTTCAGCTTTGTCCTTTTCCAGGGGTGGTAATCACGAGTGTGGCTCCAAATTGGTTACTCAGCCTAAAACATTTTTTTATTATTTCTAATCTTGGTTCCAGTTTCTTCTTATGTTGATGGAGAAGTTGCCTGTCTTTTCTCCAGTGCTTTGAATCTTTGTGTAGAGTATATAGCCATGCAACTATTCTGAATATTATCTTGGGGTCTTCTTGGACATCCTGTAGAAACAAAAAAATACTCCATAGGCAAAAAAAGAGCCTCAAAACAGCTGCATAAAGGGATAGGGGAGCCAATGCCTAGAGCTCATAGGAAGCCAGAGAATTCAGGAATGAGTTTTCAAATCATTATCTACCTTTAGTTGACTGAAGAACAGAGGCAGAAGCCTCATTAAGATTGTGAGTAAAATTTGATGATAAGTAAAGCTGCACAAAGAGGAATCATCTTGGGTCTCCACCAGTCATCTGAGTTTCTAAAACTGGATGATCAGACTTGCTTAAGTAACAATTCTTATTTTTGCTTTAACTGTGTTACTGAGTATTTTAGTTTTAATGTAATAAATTTAGTGGGTATTTTGGTCTGCATATCCCCTGACATTAATATATTATAAACTAATAACTAAATTGAGCTGATGATACTGTAGATGCAAGCTTTGGAGTTAGTGTATTTCTCAAAGTGACCAGGAAGATGTACTTTGACGCATTGATCTCATGAGGATCCAACTACATGGAGCTTGCTAGCTTCCAAGTGCTGGGCACATGTTTATGTACAGGAGAAGTTACTAAAATAGAGACTGTGTCTGCATTTGCTCACTTGCCCTTGTTAGACCTGACAATGGGCACTGTAGATATCACATACAGATAAATAATTAGGGATGATTAAGATTAGTAAATGAATGCCAATTCATTTTTTGCTTTAAAGTTTTTGGCAAGACTAACAGTATTTAGGTATTTATTTCACTTTACTGTATTTTTGTTGAGGCGCCATTATTTGTTTTTCTTTATTGAAAATAGATTTTTTATACAATATATTCTGATTATGGTTTCCCTCCCCAACTTCTTCTAGCTTCTCCCCACTTCTCCAACCACCCAAATCCACACCTTTTCTTGCTATCTCTCATTAGGAAATAAACAGGCATTTAGGAGAGAGGGAGGGGAGAGAGAGAGAGAGAGAGAGAGAGAGAGAGAGAGAGAGAGAGAGAGAAGAAGAAGAAGAAGAAGAAGAAGAAGAAGAAGAAGAAGAAGAAGAAGAAGAAGAAGAAGAAGAAGAAGAAGAAGAAAACAAAATAAACAAACAGGAAAAAAGAGCCAAAGGAAAAGCACAAGAAACACATATACATGCAGAAATACACCTATTTGCACACACAGACATCCCATACAAACACAAAACCAGAAACTATAAACAAAAACAGAAAAAACACCCATATAAAACATTATGAGACAAAAAATAAAATAAAAAACCCTCCAAATACCACTGAGTTCATTTTCTGTTGGCCATCTACTTCTGGGCATGGGACCTACTCTTTTTTTTTCTTCTTCATTTTTCTTTATTAAGAAATTTTCCACTCACTCTACATACCACCCACAGATTCCCCCCTCCTCCCTCCTCTCACCCTCCCTCCTAAGCCACCCCACGTCCCCCAAATCAAGGTCTCCCATGGGGAGTCAGCTGAGCCTGGCACGAGGCTAGGCAGGTCCAAGCCCCTCCCCACGGCTCCAAGGCTGCGCAGGGCCATGGGACCTACTCTTAACTATAGTTTGTATACCCAGTGAGACTCCCTTGGAGAAAACTAATTTTTCTTTTTGAGTAATTATCATCTTCTGGGTTGGGGATGGGGGGCTTGTGCCATTTCCTCTCACAGTGTTCAGGACCTGTGTACGCTGTCACAGCCACTGTGAGTTTATATGTACATCAGTTCTGTTGTGTCTACAAAGTTTTATTTCCTTAGTGTCCTCCATTCCCATTGGCTCTTACAATCTTCCCACCTCTTCTTCCTCAGTTTATTGAGTCCCAAGGAAAGAGACTTGATGGAGACATCACATTTAGGACTGAGTGTTCCGAAGTCTCTTACTGTCTGCACATTGTTCAACTGTGGATCGCTGTATTTATTCCCATCTACTGCAGAGGGAGCTTCTCTAATGATGGCTGAGGATGACAGTGATTTGAGTACAGCAGAATGTCATTAGGAGTCATTTTATTGCTGCACTCTTTTAATAAAAAATGATATTTGGTTTTCCCCTAGATCTATGGCCAATCTGGTCTCAAAGAGCAATAATTTAGAGATGTGTTGAAAGTGGAAATTTATAAATTCATGAGTAAAGGGTTAGTCTTCTCAAAAAAATTTTAGTGTTCTCTTTGTTGCCTGAGTGACATGAAGCTTTTAAGAAATCACATGGAGCTGCACTCAACTTTCTCTGAGTTGCAATTTTAAGGGTGACAGAATCTGAGGACTGAGTTGAGATGTCAATGGATGTTCTGTCAAATCTTATAGGACTTATTTAACTAAGATCTACTGAGCTTAGGATCATACTGTAAAATTTTCATTAGAACAGTAGAAATATTTCCCAACCCTTACCTGAACATACGCTATTCATTTAAAGATACTATTACTAATCTATCTTACTAGAGAAGATACTATATTAGTACATTGGCAAATTGATTTTCCTGAAAAATTATCTAAAGATTTTTTTCACTGTGATGAACTGTTATTGTCTTCTATTTCCAGAATCTTTGGGGAATGTTGTTTCTTCCATGAGAAAACTGCTTAGAATTGAACTCAGGAATTATAGTCAGCCTGGCATAGCTCTGGAGTGAAGCAGATATGAGTTAACATTTTCCTATGAACACTGCTTCCCCAAGGGAAGAATATTTGTCAGGTCATAACTGATTTAGAATTTGGATGACAGTCTGAACTGACTAAAAAATGTTGCTTCTAGGGATGTTTCAGACTAATTTATAGTGAACAAAAATTCAGGTAATTATGTGTTTTAACTTACCACTGTGATGGCATACCGTTTTCTGTTAAAAGTATGTGTTGATTATAAAACAATCAGGTTTAACATTGTAAACATTTGGAGTGTCACCCATGTCATTTCAACATTGTAGCCACTTGAATGAGAGAGTCAAAATTCTTGTAAACCTATCTCTAACTTGCACATACATCCTCACATGTATTCATTTTATTTTAGGAATATATATATATATATATATATATATATATATATATATATATATATATATATCTGTGAGAAACATTTTTTTTAAAGCCTACAGCACCCGGTATTCCCAGGCGGTCTCCCATCCAAGTACTAACCAGGCCCGACCCTGCTTAGCTTCCGAGATCAGACAAGATCAGACGCGTTCAGAGTGGTATGGCTGTAGACGAGAAACATTTTTTTAACTTGATGTCTTTTGTATAATTTTCACGTGTTAAACCATGCAAATCTACTGCAAGTATTTTAATTGAATCCTGGTGGATTTGTAAAATCAATTCCTATTAATAAACACTCTGCTTATGGATGTGTCTCCTATGAACTTATGTCAATCAATAGTTGTATTTCCAAAGCTGATCTAAACCTTGGATTGATAAAATTAAGTCATTTCAGAACAATGGTATGTGAAGATGTATAATTTGTAAGTTAATATTTCCCCATGTGTTTTGTTTGCTCATTTCATATTTGAAATTCATTTCATATGTATAGACAGACAACCATTTCTGGTGGACCATTTACTCATTTTCCTTGGGGAATATTCTAAAGCTGAATCAGCCCTTAGCTATCATTTGATATTTCTGTTGAAAATTCTAAAATGATACTTAAGAAATGTAATCATAAATATGAAATCCCTAACAAAATTAGCATTTGCTAATTTTAAGTTTCTTTTTCCAAGGATTGTTTTAAAATGACTAGTTGCCCTTTTAATTTTAAAGTCATTTTGTGTCTCTTGGCATGAGATATTATTTTATAAAGCATAATGTTGTTACTGGCATTTGATAGTTAATATGTAATATTAACTATCTCTCTATATATAATAATCTATTGATTACTGTAACCCCCATGAAGGTATGTTTCATGCAAACCTTGTCCACATTGAAATGAAGTGTATGTCTCTCAGAAACTATTCTAAATCTTTTCTCTTCAAAACATTATATTCTACAGTCACTGGAATGTTTTTGTCTAAGTCATGATGATATGCACTTAGGAGTCTACCATTGATTGTGTGTGAATCATGAGACCAGACTTAGTATAAACACTTGGAAGAGCACTTCTCAGCTTCAGGTTTCACTTAACTGTACCCTTCAATTCTTATCTCTGACTGTGGTCTAATTGAGCATCCAAAATCAATACCTGGGAAAACTATACAGCAATTTTACATATTGATACACTTAAGATGTATAATTTTAGGGATTTATTTTGAGCTAGGTGAGGTCTTAAAAATGGAACTCCATGAATAGCATCAGGGTGTTCACACAGGAGGAAGAACCAAAGTTAGCCTGTGTGCTCCATCTCACCCTGACACACCCTACACCATCTAATGACACAGCAAGGCCCTCACTTCAGGTTGACAAGTACTGGCACAATGTGCTTGAATTCACAGGTTCAGAAATAAGTCAAATTTCTGAGTTTCATAAATCCCCTGTTTTCTAGGAATTTGGACTAAGACATCACTAACACTATTAAATATTGAGATTTCAATAACAATTACTACAGAAATAAAGACTGATAAAAATAATTACAAAGAACCTATATAACAGCACCCATAAAAATTTATTACATATTCGTTACACTTTAATGACCTTCCCACCTAAATTGCATGGGAACATAAGATGCCATCCATTATTCTGTTACATAAACTTTCTACCAGGAACTCTTTATTTACCTTATGGCACCATTTATCCTGCAGTTATTAATGTCTAATATAGTAAACTTACCTCTTTTATAGGTGTTATGAGAAAGTATCCCTTTATTGTCTATTGATGAGCTCATTATTTCTCAACACCTGGAAGCCTCCTTTCTCCTTCTTCATGGCAATTGTTCCAATTCTATTTTATGCACAGTGCCTTACCACTTTAGCAGAATTTGTTCCCATGGTCCACTTGTATCTTTCATTGGACATTTTAACTTGACCCATAGTATATTTTTAAATTATCATGCATAATGGCCATACATTGTGCAAGAGTGTGCGCATGTTTGCTTTTGTGTGTGTGTGTGTGTGTGTGTGTGTGTGTGTGTGTATTCCATCCCATTCAGGAAATTTAATTCTCATTTTCAGGGCAGAAGTGAGTATATTTAAAATGTGCAAGGAAGCCCTGATACCCTCTAAGGAATGCTCCTCACGACCATGACACTCCTGTGATTAACATGTGACATTTTCCTAGCACCTCCTTGTACATGTGAGCAGGTTACTGGCCTTCTGGGCTATCTTTTCCCACCTCACTCAGTTACTGGCAAAATGAGCACAGACTGTGTTCACCATCTTTACTGAGTTAATGAAGAATTTCAGTCCCCTGCCTCCCAGTTCTTGTCTATAAGTCAGATTTACTAGGTGCTCAGGAGGTACTGTGGTCAGTGGGAAACCAAGGAATACTACCATTTCTGTCTCAGATTCTATGCATGTATCCCAAGAGAAAATCCTGTTCAAATCACCATGACATTTATGATCTAGCCTTAATTACTACCTGCTTTTTATGTTTTATTTTATTCATGTCCAGTAAAAGAGACACACCCTATTTTAGAAAGAGAAGTAGAATTATTAGATTTGTTGCAGAATGAAAGGGAGACAGCCCAGTAATGAATATATGTCCCTGGTGATTTTTGCAAAGTATGATATAACACAATTTATCCTACTAGTTAAACCATGTCTCTCTAGGCAAGCTAAACAAAGTGAAGAACTTCACAGCACTCTATATTAAGGATCAGACTTGAGGCCAGCAGCTATAGAAAATATCTGTTTGTAGATAAGACTTGTCCGGGAAAGTCTTCAGGTCAGCTATGGAATTTAAAGAATGAGCCAAGGAGAGAGTCATCTTTTATTCTTTGTGTATATCCCCCTGACACACAATGGTGGGGACAGACTGAGAATCTGCAGAATATGTTCTTAAACTACTGGACAATTGGAGGTTCCAGAAGTCACAGATTTGTTTTGTTTTTCAAAATAAAGCATTTGGAATTCCTTAATGAGACTTCAGTCTCACTGCTGGGGAAGATTTCTGAAGGCTCTTGTCTTCATTTTCAGGATTCCATGTTTTTTGTCCTACACAGTTGTCTAATTTCTATAATGAAGAATGAGTTTCCAAAGGTGAAGCTGCTTCTGCCAATATTAATCTTGGAATCGAAGACCTTTTAAAAATGTTGGACTTGGCCAGTATCTGTTTTGTTTGAGCATACAGCACAAATATAATCTCTTAAAAATCTGGGTTTCATAAATTTCATGGTGCCACAGTCCTGCCAAAGCCTAGGTTCAGGTTCTGAGACTGGGAAGAGGTATTGGCATGAAGAAATGAATTGTCCAACCACCAGATGAGTTTCACACAAGTGGCCAGCCTCGCATAGCTCCAGCTGTCTTTACGCATCAAAACAAGCATGTTTTTCCATACTAACAAACAAGTTTTTCCCATCCTCCAATGTTAACCTCTGACAAAAACAAATATGTTAAATATGTCTTCTTCCAATTTTCACATCAAAAACATCTTCAAACCCCAAACAACACTTATCATTTTGCTAGCTTGGCCAAATATCAAGCTAGGTACATCTTGTTTTTACAAAACTAAAAGGTGGTAAACATAGGCATACACTTTCAAGAATAATAATATTGTTCAAAATTTACAAAAGCATGTTTACAAAAACAGAGGTGAATTGCCCCTGATCCTGTCAGCACTGAATCAGGAGAGTTACCAGGGTCTGGAATAACAGCTGGCATCCCCAAAGAAGAAACCCGAGAAGCATCCGCTCCCAAAGTATTTTAGGGGAACATATTCAAGAAAAAAATGGGTTTCCAGTAGTGATCACATCTGTCCCATGTGTGATGGACAAAGTGATACTAGAAACCACCAAAAGAATAGTCAACATTATGAGAAAAAGAGGGTGTAGGCCCTGCAGTCCCAGCAACATTCTGTGCTGGCCTGAAGTCCACGGGTTGTTGCCTAGTAAGACTGTCCCTGTGGGCTTTGCCCCATCTGGAGACCCACTGGACAAGCATTCATATGCTGGTCTGAAACTAGGCTGCATGGCTCCCAACCACATGGTTTTCTCCACTGAGTAAAACACATATTCACAAATCTGAGTATTTGATCAAGGTAATTCAAGATGTCTTTTTTGAAGTTCTCAGTCGTATCATTTAAGAGAGAAGATAGCAAGATATAGTATTTATGAGCATCAGATGGAGTCATTTCCATGTGTGGCACCTGTATAAATCTAAGGTGGTACATATCATTATGAGGCGGTGTTCTTTTCATACAGTATATTAGACCTATTTTTCATGATTGCACTCTACTATTATAGTTTACAGGTTATTCAGAAATGTTGACATGAACACAAGACAAATTCTTTTAAATCACTAAAGATATGACACATTTTCAATTATCAGTTATCTTAGTAACTTACTTTTCACTTTGTTATAGACAATTAGAATTTCAGGAGCATTTTCAATAGTTTGCATATCTTGTTTGTTGTTAATAGGGAGGACAGGTATCATTTCCATACCTTTATTTCCTTCCTTTGAACACTTTCAGTACAAGAATTTCTAGAAAAGTGGGCCTGGAGAGATCACCAGTGCTTAATTTACCATCCTGAAGACCAGAGTTTAGATCCTAGCACCCGGGAAATAAGCAAACAATGTTACTCTAAGGCACAATGAGACGAGAACATCTGAGGCTTGGTCACTTTCCACTAGCCAAGAAAAAACAGCTCTAGATTCAGGGGGAGACCCTGCTTGGGAGAAGCAAGTGGAGTGTGGGAGAAGAAAATACCAGAAGCCTGCACACACAGGCATAGAAAACACATGAACACACACTCACATGGACATACACATAAATAAATATGTAAATGATTCGTTAAAAGATAATTACTAAAAAAAGTATGAGTAACAATTTTTGAGGAAACTCTACATTATTTTATACTAATTAACATTGGCACCGACAGTTTACAATACTTTTTAAGACTCTTCAGCCAAAAAAAGTTTGCTTTTTTTTTTTTTTTTTAAATTTTTGATTGAATTAGTGCTAGTCATTCTTGGAGCATGGTGTTATTTATTGTGGCTTTTATTTACATTTCTCTTTTGGTTAAGGATACTGAATAAGGAAATTTTGGTATCATGTGTTTCCTGTATAAAAATAACTATGCAAGTCATTTGTTTTCTAAATGGATTTTAAAGAATTTTTCTGTGGTGATATTTTATTTGTGCTTTAATAAATTTTGCCTGGATATCAGAGGAAAGCCAGCCACTATATTAGACATGGAGGTCAAGTAATGGTAGCACATGCCTTTAATAATATCACTTGGGAAGAAGGCATCTGTCTGGATATTTGTGAGTTCAAGGCTACACCGGGAACAGAGCCAGGCATGGTGGCACATGCCTTTAATTTCAACACTATTTAACCATGAAGTCTGGAGGTCTGTACAGACAGACAGGAAGTGACAGAACTGGGCAGAAAGAGGAAGGAAGTGATGTAGCTGGATGGAAAGAGTAAATCAGAACAGCAAGGCATATAGGTATGGGTAGACAGGAAGTAGCTTTTTGGAAACTGCGGAGTTGGTGAGGTGAGGTTGGCTGGTGGCTCTTCCTATTCCTCTAATCTCTATCAGCCTTTAACCCCAATTTCTGGCTCCGTGTTTTTTACTTAATAAGACCATTTAGAAATTTGTCCACATTTTTGTTAATTTATTACTTCAGTTTTTTTTAAAATTACCCCATATTAACTCATCAGATCTGTAAATTGCAAACGCTTTTATCCGTTTTGTAGGCTGTCTCCTTGCCCATTACTGTCCCCTGAGCTATGCAAATGTTTTTTACTTAATTATAATCATATTTATCAAATTTTGCCTTTTCTTGCCTAGAATTTCTAGGTTTTTTTTTATTACAAATCTTCCTTTTCAATCAAATATGGATCATTTTCTCTAAATTTTTTTTGCAGTAGATGGGGAGTAGAGGGAGCAGATGGGGGAGGTTTTCTTCAGTGAGCACAAAGTTACAGTTAGAAGGATTAAGTTTGTTCTTTGAGTGTAGTGTGTTGTAGCTGAGCCATCAAGATGGAACTGTGCACTTCAACATATCTGGAGAGTGGTTCTTTTAAAGATATTTTTGAGTTTTAATTGTGTGTATAGGTGTAGGTATATATGTATGTGAGTGCAGGTATCCTCAGAGTTCAGAAGAGGATCTTAAATCCTGTGGAACTGGAGTTTCATGCAGCCCTGAGCTACCAAATGTGGATTTGGGGAACCAGGTCGCCTGGAAGAGCACCAAAGCTGTTAACCATTGATCCATCCTCAAGCTCCACACAGTGGGTTGTGAACATTCGAGAACACAGAAATGATAAATTGAGGTGAAAGATCTAATAAATAATCTGATTTTTCTCTTTATATGGCTTATACGTATATGTGAACCTCATACTGCATTTCATAAATATTTGTACTGTGTGTCAATTAAAATAAGATTCATTTAGGAAGAAATGCCCATATACTTAGCAAGGGCCACACCCATACACAAAAGTGCATGGTCCTTTCCCAGCAGTCATCAGCTGTTTCTCAGGAAGGGGTTGGGACTTGTGAGCCTTGCCCCCTTCCATGCTGCAATGTTGACTGGCTTGATGTTGCACAGGAATTAGGAGAAGAACAGCAGCTGCCCATTGTCCAGGTAAGAAGTGGTCTTGTCATGTCCAGAAGATACTGTTTTACCTTGGACGTCCCTGACCTTTGACTCCTACCATCCTTCCATCCCCACTTACCATTCATCTTTCAACTTATTGCCACAAACTGGTGGAACCAATTGGAAATAATTGTAATACGGGCTACTTTTGCAGAGATACTCCATCTAGTATATGGGCAACACTGAGTGGACTCTGTGGATTTAAAACAAAGAAAAGAGACCCTAAAATTGGGTGTGGAGGGAAGTGTAAGAATGTAGCAAGTAGATGTGGAAGATGTTAGAGGATAAATAGGTGAATATGACCAAAATATATGATGTATATATATATATATATATATATATATATATAAAATATACAAAGAATTAATAAAATATATATTTTTAAAAGAAAAAAAGAAATGCAAAGTGGATTACCAATTAAATCCATGACCACCCCTCCTGTTCTTCCTGGGTGTTTCAATGATTTATGGTTTTTTTATATTAAAATTAAAACACATTTAGACATGTTTGAATTCATGAGAAAATCTGAGCTCAGAGAGAAATCATCTCTTCCAACTTTAAATTTTCTTTTGTAGCTTCCATTTTCATGCTTTCATTCAGGCTTGGAATTTTTTTCCTTAAAGAAATTTATTCATATTATAACATGTAATAGATGCACTAATTTGATTTTTCTGTAGTAACATTTATGTATTCCAGTGTTGCTATATTTATAGTTAAAAAATCACGAAATTTCAATCCTAGCTGG
Organism: Peromyscus maniculatus bairdii; assembly: GCF_049852395.1. Lineage (NCBI taxonomy): Eukaryota > Metazoa > Chordata > Mammalia > Rodentia > Cricetidae > Peromyscus > Peromyscus maniculatus. The sequence continues at coordinate 56,856,603 of NC_134852.1, read as the reverse complement.
GGCTTGGAATTTCATCCTCTCATGTGCCTGTGTCTTGATCAGGAAGATGGAAGCATCTCTTGTCTTGGAAGTACTGAGAAGGATGCTGCTCTGTCTTTACCTCTTCCCCTCAGCCAAGCTTGTATTTGCTGGCTCAGGGGACATGGTTCTAGAGCCTCTTTTGCCTTCATCCTGCTAGTCACTCTCTTGTGGTCTAGGAATAGAATTTGTCTGTATAGAAAATCCAGGAATCTGCCCTGCTTTGGGTGTGAATGGGCAAGTTGTCAAAAGTTCATTTTGTCCCTCAGTCCTGCCATTTCTGTAGTGGAATTACAGCAGCAAACATTTTGATCTCTATCTGCCTCCATCCCTCTCAAATTGTCATCCCTCAAATTTCCCACTGAATTCTTCCAAAAATCACAAAATTCCTCATAGTTATTTGTCATTGTATGTCTAACATTCACTTTGAAATGATCCTGTCTTTGTAGCATTTTATAATAAACCAAAATGTTGGGAAGTATGGCTGTTAAGGGGCTTTAGAGGAGACAGACATGAAGGGGTGAAGTAGCCCACTTGTCCACAAGGGTGGTAGATAGCAGGGCAGAGGTCAAAGTCTAGGTCTGGCAATATAAAGCCATGCTGCAGGAATCTGAAGACTCCTAGAGTGCATTTGGGTTATTGAACTGAAGAGATGGCACATTAACCCTGGGAAATGAACAGGCAGCCTTAATTCTGCAGGTGGCAAATGTCAAGACTTTGACATTTTGCCATTATTGAGATCTCTTGCCTCGAGGGATTAAGGGCCCTGCATCTCTCTAGACCAAGGACACTCATGCAAATGGTCCACTAAAAATGAATCAGGAAACTTTCCCCTATGTGTTCACAGGAAATTTGAAGAAATTGAAGTAGCAATGTGTGCACAATAAGAGCTCTGGCTGTCTGAGCAGCTAAGAGTCCTTCACAGCTGTAATTAGTTTTTAATATTCTTCCTCCTTTGTTGTTTGCCTGGCTTGTTCCCTATTAGCAGCTCTTTAGCCAACATTAGAGAGACCTGGAAATGGCAGGGAGAAACTCCCATCCATTCTGGTAAAAGTACTCCCAGAATGATTTCAAAGACTCTGTCATTATGCTCCCATGGTGCTATACCTACCATAATAATCAAAAGGGTTCTAACACCTATTTTCAAGAGAGAAATTAGGCTAAAGTTAAACACTGGTGGAATTACATTTTATCTTGAATCCCTGGAATACAAATGTTTAGTAATGATTTTCTCTTTAGTAAAGACCACATTAATCAATGCATAATTCAAAGAAGGTCATAGGAAAATTAATTAGTTATAGATATCAGGAAGTGTATACAGAGATAAAAGTTATTAGGATTGATTAATTACACAAAGCCACATTTGTTTCATTTTGCCTCAGACTTGTGTTATTCATTGCTTAAGGCTTACAGATGTGCATTCATCAGGGCAGCTGTGCAGAGCATTGCTAAGTAAATATGTCAGAGCACAATGTCTAAAAGTAAGTTGAAAGCCTGACTCAGTTGTAAGGAAAGTTTCTAAGTACTACTGTCATGGGGGAATGTGTGGTAGTTTGAATAAGAAACATCATCTGTAGCCTCAGATATATGGACACTTAGTCCTCAGTTGGTGGCACAGCTGTTGGAGGTTTAGGTGGTGAAGGGTTGCTGGAGGAAGAATGTCAGTGGAAAAGGTCTTTGAGATTAGAAGCCTGGCACTCCTCCCAGTTCACTATATATTTGCAGTCTAAGATGTGAGATTTCAGCTTCCTGTTCTTGCTACAATGCCTGCTGCTTGCTGCCATTCTTCCTGGCAAAGGTGGACTCGCCCTCTGGAACCTTAAGTCAAAATAAATGCTTTCTTTTATACATTGTTTATTTTTGTGGTGTTTTACCACACAAAAGAAAGGTGATGCCAGGCTTGCCTTTAATCCCAGCACTCGGGAGGCAGAGCCAAGCAGATCTCTGTGCGTTGGAGGCTAGCCTGGTCTACAGAAGGAGATCCAGAACAGGCATCAAAACTATACAGAGAAACCATGTCTTGAAAAAAACAAACAAAAAAAAAAGAAAGAAAGAAAAGAAAAGTGACAATTACCAGGGGAGGGAATCAGTCTTTTGGGGAGATGTATCAGCTGTCATATTGGCAGGGACACAATATAGCCAGGTAGGAAGGGACCAGATGGTAAAGTGTGGCATAAAGGCTCAGCTGAAATTCATGAAATGAGCTAAAACCCTAAAGGTCAGGATAAAATGGTCAGTTGTACCTTAGACAAAGCAGAACCTTGGGCACAGAATGTCATTCTCATGTCTTCCTTCCCACTCATTTACTCCCACCCACATTTGACCCTCCACTCATCACCATTGCTGTGCTTTCCATCCTTCCTCTTCATTATTGCCATGTGCCTATCACAGCTGGGCTAGACCATGCCCAGTACTAACAGGATTTCTGCCCCATGGGGGCTTGGGGAGCTTAAAGCATGTAGCTCCATGCTTTCTTTTATAAAACATTGAAAAATAATAACATTTTCTCTGGTGAGTATGAAAAGAATTAGGCATTTGAATTGGGAATGAGACTTCATTATAAATAGTTGATTAAAAGAAATGAGCCACTGTAGAATAATGGAGACTTCCTTGAATCATAATCAATGTCCTTAGTTACATAAACTTTACACCACTCAGTTGTTCTCTCAGCTCCCCAGTACACACTGAATGAGGTTGGAAGTACGTTCTATTTCAGAGACAGTGAAGGGCTTCACCCCAACTACCACTTTGACTTTGACCTTAGGAAACCGAATAGTCCAGGTATCATGCGTAACAGTTTGGATTTGTTTTGATCTACCAGGACTGTGACAATTACATAGCAGCACTGCACCTTAACGTGAGGCTGTGCTGCAGGTTGAAAACCGTGAAGCTGGTGCTCCATGTGGCTGCACCATTCTTCTGATAATGTCTGAGGATCTGGATTGCTGGGTGTCCTCAGCAGGGCTTGGTGGAGTTTCAGTCAGTCTTTTTATGTCTGTTGGTTTGTTTGAAAATACTTTTCTTTGTAAGGAGGACACACACAAGACCATATTCTTGAGATTCTTAGTGTGTTTTTTTCCTGACAAGATATTACTTAATCCCCCTTCCCTATTTAGTTTTGATCTTTAAGAAATAAACAGTCTCTACTAGGGACATTGGAACAGAGCCAAACTTGGTGAGGACATTTGGGACAGAGCAACAAAGGGTAAAAAGATATCAGTCTGAGGAAAGACTCATGCTCTAGGCCTTCAGCAGGGGCGTGGACAGGAGGAGCTGGGACCATGGAAGGGGTGGACAGCAGCCACAGGGAAAGTGTAACAGATGAGAGCACCTCCTGCAAGCTCATGAGGCAGCCAACAGTGACTGTGGGAACAAGTGTCACCAGGGTGAAGAAAGATGAAAGGATTAAGTTCTGATAATAATATCCTATGTTTACAGAAATGTGAACTTCAAGTTAATGAATCCACATTATCAAAACTTGATTCCCTTAAGAGTGGAGAATTACTCATTGACATGGTAATTCAAGTGCCAACATGATAGTTTGACAATGAAAACATGAACAAATAACTTAAAAACACACAGAATTATCTTCCTACATTTGAAAATAAAATAAGTACATTAAAATATTCCTCGTTGTCTCTAAAGGAATGTTGTTGAATACAGAAGGCAGTGTTTTGCATCAGAGCAGTTTGAGCACATTGTGGAAGTGTTGGGGGAGGCAAGAATTAGATAATTGCAAGAGATACTTGTGCATGTTTAAAGCTGCTTGGGCAACAGCATTTGCAAAGGCTAGGGACTCTGAGTTATTGTTAGACATATGCATGTAGCTGGTCTGAACATAAGATCCTGAAAGAGTTTCTTACCTAGATTATCTGACAGTGACACATTACATATTATACTACTCTCTCAGTAGCTGCAGGTGTGTGTGTGTGTGTGTGTGTGTGTGTGTGTGTGTGTGTGTATGTGTGTGTATGTGTGTGTGTGTTTGCATGTGTTTATGCATGTGTATATGTGTATATGTATTTGTGCATGTTTGTATGTATATGTGTGTATGTATGGGTGTGTGTGAGTTTGTGTACACCTGTTGAGGTCAGAAGACTTAGAACCCTAACATTGTTCCTCTAGAAAATCAGCATGTACTCTTGAATGCTGAGCCATCTCTTTAGCTAAAAATTTTTAAAACTTGAGTGTTCAGTTTGTTGAATTTTGATTCTTGATTTTATTATTATTTTATTTTATTTTACAATACTATTCAGTTCTACATAACAGCCACACATTCCCTTGTTCTCTCCCTTCCTGACCCCCTCCCCTTCCCCCCAGCCCAACCCCCATTCTCCCCTTCTCCAGAGCAAGGCCTTCCCCGAGGACTGAGATGGACCTGATAGACTCAGTCCAGGCAGGTCCAGTATCCTCCTCCCAGATTGAGACAAGCGTCCCTGCATAAGTCCCAGGTTTCAAACAGCTAACTCATGCAATGAGCCCAGGATCTGGTCCCACTGCCTAGATGCCTCCCAAACAGATCAAGCCAATCAACTGTCTCACCTATTCAGAGGGCCTGATCCAGTTGGGGGCCCCTCAGCCTTTGGTTCATAGTTCATGTGTTAACATTCGTTCGGCTATTTGTCCCTGTGCTTTATCCAACCTTGGTTTCAACAATTCTCGCTCATATAAACCCTTCTCTTTCTCCCTAATTAGACTCCCGGCGCTCCACCCGGGGCCTAGCCGTGGATGTCTGCATCCAGATTCCTCAGTCCTTGGATGGGGTTTCTGGCACAACTATCAGGGTGTTTGGCCATCCCATCACCAGAGTAGGTCAGTCCCGGTTGTCTCTCGGCCATTGCCAGCAGTCATTTGTGGGGGTATGTTTGTGGATTTCTGTGGGCCTCTTTAGCACTTTGTTTTTTTCCTTTTCTCGTGTGGTCTTCATTTATCATGGTCTCCTATTCCTTGTTCTCCCTCTCTGTTCTTGATCCAGCTGGGATCTCCTGCTCTCTTTCCCTTGACCCTCGTCCTTCATTGCTCCCACTCATGTCCAGGTTGTTTATGTAGATCTCAGCCATTTCTCCATCATTGGGCAATCCTCATGTCTTTCTTGGGGTCCTGTTTTCCAGGTAACCTAACTGGTGATGTGAGTAGCAGTCCAGTCATCCTTGTTCCACATCTAGTATCCTCTTATGAGTGAGTAATACCATATTTGTTTTTCTGAGTCTGGGTTACCTCACTCAGGATGATTTTTTCTAGATTCATCCATTTGCCTGCAAACCTCATGATGTCATTGTTTTGCTCTGCTGAGTAGTATTCCATTGTGTATATGTGCCACAATTTATTTATCCATTCTTCAGTTGAAGGGCATCTAGGTTGTTTCCAGGTTTTGGCTATTACAAACAATGCTGATATGAACATAGCTGAGCAAGTGCTCTTGTGGTATGATTGAGCATTTCTTGGGTATATGCCCAAGAGTGGTATAGCTGGATCTTGGGGGAGATTGATTCCCAATTTTCTAAGAAAGCGCCATATTGATTTCCAAAGTGGTTGTACAAGCTTGCATTCCCACCAGCAGTGGAGGAGAGTTCCCCTAGTTCCACATCCTCTCCAGCATAAAGTGTCTTCAGTGTTTTGATCTTAGCCATTCTGACAGGCATAAGGTGGTATCTCAGAGTTGCTTTGATTTGCATTTCCCTGATGATTAGGGATGTTGAGCAATTAAATGACTTTCAGCCATTTGAGTTTCCTCTGTTGAGAATTCTCTGTTTAGTTCTATAGCCCATTTCTTAATTGGACTGTTGGTCATTTTGATGTCTAATTTCTTGAGTTTCTTATATATTCTGGATATCAGTCCTCTGTCAAATGTGGGATTGGTGAAGATCTTTTCCCATTCTGTAGGCTGTCGCTTTGCCTTGTTGACCGTATCCTTTGCTCTACAAAAGCTTCTCTGTTTCAAGAGGTCCCATTGATTGATTGTTTCTCTCAGTGTCTGTGCTACTGGTGTTATATTTAGGAAGTGATCTCCTATGCCAATGCGTTCAAGACTACTTCCTACTTTCTCTTCTAGCAGGTTCAGAGTAGCTGGATTTATGTTGAGGTCCTTGATCCACTTGGACTTAAGTTTTGTGCACGGTGACAGATATGGATCTATTTGCAGCCTTCTACACGTTGATATCCAGTTATGCCGGCACCATTTGTTGAAGATGCTTTCTTTTTTCCATTGTACAGTTTTGGCTTCTTTGTCAAAAATTATATGTCCATAGGTGTGTGGGTTAATGTCAGGGTCTTCAATTCAATTCCATTGGTCCACATGTCGGTTTTTATGCCAATACCAAGCTATTTTTATTACTGTAGCTCTATAGTAGAGCTTGAAGTAAGGGATTGTGATGCCTCCAGTTGTTTTATTGTACAGGATTCTTTTGGCTATCCTGGGTTTTTTGTTTTTCCATATGAAGTTGAGTATTATTCTTTCCAGGTCTGTGAAGAATTGTGTTCGTATTTTGATGGGGATTGCATTGAATCTATAGATTGCTTTTAGTAAAATTGCCATTTTTACTATGTTGGTCCTGCCTATCCATGAGCATGGGAGATCATTCCATTTTCTGACATCTTCTTCAATTTCTTTTTTCAGGGACTTAAAGTTCTTGTCATATAGGTCTTTCACTTGTTTGGTTAGTGTTACTTCAAGGTATTTTATGTCGTTTGTGGCTATTGTAAAGGGTGATGTATCTCTGATTTCCTTCTCAGCTTCTTTGTCCATTGTATATAGGAGGGCTACTGATTTTTTTGAGTTGATCTTGTATCCTGCTATGTTGCTGAAGGTGTTTATAAGCTTTATCAGTTCCTGGGTGGAATCTTTGGGGTCACTCAAGTATACTATCATATCATCTGCAAATAGGGAAAGCTTGACTTCTTCCTTTCCAATTTGTATCCCCTTAATCTCCTTATGTTGTCTTATTGCTCTGGCTAGAACTTCAAGTACTATATTGAATAAGTATGGGGAGAGCAGACAGCCTTGCCTCGTTCCTGATTTTAGTGGAATTGCTTTGAGATTTTCTCCATTTAATTTGATGTTGGCTGTTGGCTTGCTGTAAATTGCCTTTATTATGTTTAGGTATGTTCCCTGTATTCCTGATCGCTCCAAGACTTTTATCATGAAGGGGTGTTGGATTTTGTCAAATGCCTTTTCTGCATCTAGTGAGATGATCATGTGGTTTTTTTCTTTGAGTTTGTTTATATGGTGTATTACATTGATGGACTTTCATATGTTGAACCACCCTTGCATCCCTGGATTGAAGCTTACTTGATCATGGTGGATAATTGTTCTGATGTGTTCTAGGAGTCTGTTTGCCAGTATTTTATTGAGTATTTTTGCATCAATGTTGATGAGGGAGATCGGTCCGTAGTTCTCTTTCTTTGTTCTATCCTTGTTTGGTTTAGGAATCAGGGTAATTGTACCCTCATAGAAGGAGTTTGGTAATGTTCCTTCTGTTTCTATTATGTGGAACAATTTAGAGAGTATTGGTGTTAACTCTTCTTTGAAGATCTGGTAGAATTCTGCACTGAAACCATCTGGTCCTGGGCTTTTTTTGTTTGGGAGACGTTTAATGACTGTTTCTATTTCCTTAGGGGTTATCGGACTATTTAAATAGTTTATCTGGTCTTGATTTAACTTAGGTATGTGGTACCTATCCAGAAAATTGTCCATTTCTATTAGGTTTTCCAGTTTTGTGGAGTAGAGCTTTTTGAAATATGACCTGTGGATTTCCTCAATGTCTGTTGTTATGTCCCCCTTTTCATTTCTGATTTTGTTGATTTGGATTCTCTCTCTCTGTCTTTTGGTTAGTTTGGATAAGGGCTTGTCTATCTTGTTGATTTTCTCAAAGAACCAACTCTTTGTTTCATTAATTTTTTTGTATTATTCTCTTAGTTTCTAATTTATTAATTTCACCTCTCACTTTGATAATTTCCTGGCATCCATTCTTCCTGGGAGACTTTGCTTCTTCTTGTTCTAGAGCTTTCAGGTGTGCTGTTAAGTCACTAGTGTGGGATTTCTCCAACTTCTTTATGTGGGCATTTAGTGCTATGAATTTCCCTCTTAGCATTGCTTTCATAGTGTCCCATAAATTTGGTATGTGGTGTCTTCATTTTCTTTGATCTCTAGGAAATCTTTAATTTCTTTCTTTATTTCTTCCTTAACCCATTGTTGATTCAGTTGAGCATTATTCGGGTTCCATGCGATTATAGGTTTTCTGTAGTTTTTGTTGTTGTTGAACTTTAACTTTAAACCATGGTGGTCTGATAGAACACAGGAGGTTATTCCAATTGTTTTTTATCTGTTGAGATTTGCTTATGTGGCCAAGTATGTCATCGATTTTAGAGAAAGTTCCATGGGGTGCTGAGAAGAAGGTATATTCTTTTTTGTTACGATGGAATGTTCTGTAGATATCTATTAGGTCCATTTGTGTCATGACATAAGTTAAGTCCTTTATTTCTCTGTTAAGTGTTGATTTGGGAGATCTGTCCAGTGGTGAAAGTGGGGTGTTGAGATTTCCCACTATTAATGTGTGGGGTTTTATATGTGGGTTAAGCTTTAGTAATGTTTCTTTTACATATGTCGGTACCCTTGTGTTTGGGGCATAAATGTTCAGAATTGAAACTTCATCTTGGTGGATCTTTCCTGTGATGAGTATGTAATTCCCTTCTTGATTTCTTTTGATTGACTTTAGTTTGAAGTCTATATTGTTGGATATTAGGATGGCTACACCTGCTTGTTTCTTAAGACCGTTTGATTGGAAAGTCTTTTTCCAGCCTTTTTTTCAAGTATGAATAGATTTCATAAATGATATTCCCCAAATAAGAGAAATTCCATAATAGAGAACAGTTAAAGCTGGTAATAACCCCCACACATATCATGAAATGTGTCTTTGGTGTGCTCTTTAGTATGGACCAATGCTGGATTCTTCTGGTAAATCAGAAATCCAAGTGAAACATGACACTTGAAAGTAGGTTTCAAGGGTCATCAAGGTTTTTCTGGTCTTTGCTCACTTTGGTTTTCTCTCTGAGATAAGCCAGTTGTCATTAGACACATCAATGATCCCTAGGAAGAGGCAATGCTGTGACCATCTGTGTCCCACCATCTATATCCTGCAAATGTCCATCTTGATATGATATGCAAGACCAATCCAGCCCTTTAGATGACTGAAACCTTGCCAAACGTCTTAACTGCAAAGACATAGGGAATTGAAACCTAGAACCATTCCAAGGTCTTACACCAAAATTTCTGTATGATATTGTGTGACTTTATCTTGGGAGACATGAACAAATGCCTATCCACCAAAGATACAGCACCAGTCATAGACCAGAGAAATAATTTGACAGAACTTCAACTTAGTAAGCAGTCTCACAAGTATGCAGTGAACCATTTATGTGGGTGAGAGATTGCTTATAGGTGGCTTTCTGCATGACCCCAAAGCAGCTGTGTCCCTAGAAAGTCCACTCAGCATTGGTGGCCACTCAGAAAAATTCATCTCTGGATCTTCGTCCTTTACAACCATAAACAGGGGCTTTGAGAATCTTGTAATTTTATGTACTTTCTAAGACTTTAAGTATCAATGGCATCTGGAGTCTTATGAGCCTCTTACAACTTTCCATGATGGAATGTGTCAAGTGGGAAGAAACAGCTACACAATGTATTCTACAAGTATTCTTATTGCTGTTTATAAGAGCAGTGTGCAGAGAAGATGATCAATACAAGTCTTGAAAGGGGAACTATTTAACAAGTTCCAGAAACCACAAAAGAACTACATTAAATTAGTAGATTGCAATGGTTTGAATAGCAATGACCCTATAGGCTGATATATTTGAATATTTAGTCACCAAAAAGTGGCATTATTTGAAAGGATTAGAATGATTAGGAGATGTGGCCCTGTAGGAGGAAGCATGTTCCTGGAGGTGGGCTTTGAGGTTTCAAAAACCCATGCCAGCCCAGACTGTCTCTCTCTCCCTCTCCCTCTTCCTCTCCCTCTCCCTCTCCCTCTCCCTCTCCCTCTCCCCCTCCCTCTCTCCCTCTCCCTCTCCCCCTCCCCCTCTCCCTCTCCCCCTCCCCCTCTCCCTTTCCCTCTCTCCCTTCCTCTCTCTCTCTCTCTCTCCCTCTCTCTCTCTCTCTCTCTCTCTCTCTCTCTCTCTCTCTCTCTCTCCACCTAAGGATCAGTATGTATCTTTCAGCTACTGCTCCAGCACCTGGCTGCCTGCCACCATGTTCTCTGGCCTGATAATAATGGACTCACCCTCTGAAATTGTAAGCCCCCAATTAAATGCTTTCCATGGTAAGAGTTTCCTTGGTCATAGAGTCTCATCATAGCAATAGAACAGTGACTTAGACAATAATAAAGATTAATTATACATGAAGACAGTTATATTGACAGATTGTCCTCAGTTAAGTATATAGTTTACAGCAGATTTTAAAAATCTTATAAACAGCTGCAGAGTTATTTCTCCATATTAGCAACGTGTCAATTTCTGAAAGAGCTGGATACTTTTGTGAGATTTAGAGTCAGCCCTCCATGATTGATAATGCTCATTTACTCAAGGCAGGATTGCATAATTACAGTTTTAGAGAGCTATTTTGTGCAAACGGAAACAGGCTGGAAAGTTTTCCCAGGATGCATTTTGAGAGTAGATTCTATCAAGGCTCAGTGGATCAGGTTAGAGAGCAACTGGCATGGTGCTGCTGTTCTTGAAGGAAGGAGAGAAGGGAGAATGATGTTTGATGCCTGAGCTTTGTGGGACCTCCATAGTTTAGAGTTCCACTGTAATGACTGTAATGGTTATATCAAGAACTGCCAATGGGGGTATCATAGAATGTTAAAAGTCCATCCTTTATTTGTCCTTTCAAAGTGACCATGAGATTCATTATTAAAGGAGCACGTGTACAAAGCTGGGATGAAGCAGGTTATCATGGACATGAAACCAGGCCAGGGTGGCTGCTTGAAGTAATGACATAATGACCTGGCATTACCCTAGAGATGTTGGGCCTTTATCTCTAGGCTAGCCTCAGACTCTCTAGGAAGCTAAAGATGATTTGAACTCCTGACTTTACCTCTGAATTTTTGCTAAGATTAGGTGTTGTGATTTTAGGATATTATATTATATCTTGTCTACCTAAAATGGTCCCTTTTTATTAAAATAAAAATATGAGTACACAGCTCAGAGAAATTCTTATACATTAAAAATTAAGGGTTAAAAATGAGAATTATTTCTTTACAGAATATGAATGCTTCATCAAATAATAAATAAGTCATTTGATGGGTATTTTCCTCAGTTGATTTCCTTTTTCCTCTCTTCATACATGAGAGAAACTTACCCTGGAACACTTTAAATCTATCAGAAGTCTCCACAGAGCCTCTTAGACAAGTTCAGTACATTGATACATAATGTATTAAACTTTCAACATTTAACAAATTTCATACAATTTAGGAATAATTGTGCTTGAAATGTGTATCTATGCATGAATGCATTGCACAGTTGAGAATAAAATTCTTGTTTACTGAAGCTACACAACATGCAACCTGAACGAAGCAGAGTTGGATATGGAAAGTCATTGTTGCTGTTGTTGTATGTGTATGTATATATATATGTGTGTTCCTGAGTATATGGATTTATGTATTTACACCATGTACACATAGGAGGCAGTTATGGGTGGCCATGTGGGTGCTGTCTCTACAAGAGCAGCCAGAGCTCTTAAACACTGAATCATTCCTCCATTCCATAGCCAATATTAATGCAGGCTTAGAATAATTCTCCAAGGCAGGTTTTACTCTGGTAAAATTTACATTGACAAAATCTTCTAGGGACAGGTCTATGGCTTTTGTCACATGTAGATAGATAAATCCTCCCACAAAAAAGATGTAAAATTACCCCCGCCCACCAAAAAACGTTAACTTTTAGTCATTTTAAACCAACATAACCCCTCTTTTTTTCCTAAAAGTCATTGGTCTGAGTTTTTTTTTAATTTCAGTGACTCAGCATTTTCTAGAATGTGCTACATATGCTATCACATTATGTAGCTCTTGGATTTTCTTTCTCTCACTAAAACAATAAGTAACTCTTTAGGTGTGCTTTGTATATTTCTGTGTGTAGTCCATTTCACTGTGTAGTAGTTCTGTTTAAAGGCAATATCTCAATATATATACTTGAATACCAGAATTATGAAAAACATGGATACATAATGTATTAAACTTTCGACATTTAACAAATTTCATACAATTTAGGAATAATTGTGCTTGAAATGTGTATCTATGCATGAATGCATTGCACAGCTGAGAGTAAGAATCTGAATGGAACTTTAAATATTTTCCTGCTTCCTTCTGTCTCATGGCATCCTGAAGCAATGCCCATTTGCATTCTGACTCTACAAAGAAGATTTGTATTAAGAATTTGCATAATAAAATTATCCTATTATTATTATTATTATTATTGGAAGTCCAGCATCTTCCTTTCAAAGGAATTACTTTTAAATTATCAATGTTGTTATATATGTATGTACATATGCATATATGTGTCTGGCATAAGTATTCAATATCACTGTTTTCATTGCAACAATCCTTAGTATTGCATTTGCCCATCAGCTTCCTCTAAAACACATAGTTAGTTCATTTTGACAGTTTCACACAACAATGATGTTGAGAATATTGCATGCATACATAGACATGTGCACTGCATTTCACTTGCTTAAATATGCTTCAAAGTGCATTGTCTCTGCCATATAATACAATATGACTTTCATGAACCTAGTTGTTTCTCAAAGTGTTCCGATGATTTTGTATACCCTCATGAATCTTGGAATTGTCATAGTTGCATGCCCTTGACAAAGCCAGATGTGATGACAGTTTTTATCTTTATCCATTGTAATAATTGTGTAGAAATACATTGTCATGGCTTGAATTTACATTAAGCTGATGACTGACAGTTTCTACATGCGTTTCTTTTTTGCTATCCCTGAAACTTCTTTTGCTAAGTATGTATATAAACCACTCAGTTTAGCATTTCTTAACTGGATTGTTTTCTTATTTTAATAATGATATATTACAGTTTTATGTTTCCATGTTGACTAATTTCCACTATATCCAACCAGTCTCATTTAACCCTTCTTATAATATAAAAATACTGCTGTGAATTCTTGAAAACAAATAAGTGTGGCTCCACTGTATTTACACAAATGCTTATTAATTCTATGAGTTTTAGCTTTAGTTTCTGCTATTGTATTAAAACATGTTTTTCAGTTTGCAATATTTCTGATCAGGAACAACTATTTCACTTTATGTAAGTCTGAAAACTTCTAATAAAGTACCTGAGAATGTAGCCTCTTACTTTTTCACTGTTTTGTTTTATGGTTTTCATTATTTATTTGGCTCTTGGGAGTCAATTATCTTTTTAAAAATAATTAAAAGTGTAAAAATATATTACATAGATGCTGCTAAAATTATAGTGGAGTTATGTGCTAATTATATATTGTAAAATGAAAAGCATCCCAAATTGAAAATGCTTTTCTTTCCTATCAAGTTAGAGCTGAGCCTAACCTTACTCATATTTGCTAACAGAATTTACAGCATCCAACAATGGGGCCAAGTGGAACACAGAAAAATAGTTCATAGATACACAGACACTGGCATCTGGGGACATGCTGGGGTCCAGAACACAGAGCAGAATATCCAGACTGCCCTGGAAAGACATTCTACTGTGGGATACAGGCTAACTCTTCCTGTGAATACCTGTCATGCCTTGAGCTTGGAGCCACTGCCCTGCCCAGAATCCAGAAGCAATCCCCACTTCCTTCTCCAAACCCAACTGCTCCTCATTGTCCACCAAGAATCCCAGAGTGACACTCACTGCTCCACACTCACATCCGAGTATCCTTTACAGCCTCAACCCCAGACTCTGAATATACACCTCACTGTTTCCTCACATGTATTTCTTATTTCTATAGCACTTGGAAAGAAAATAATCAAAATTCAGTATGAAGGATAATTTTACTGAATGCAACTTGCTTTTAGACTATAACACCAAAAACATTGGACAGTTTTATAATCAGGTACCTTTGCACACATGTTAAACTTGGTCATTGTTGAAGTAATACACTTATTTGTGTGCATCTAATTATCTTGTATCATCAGTCCTTTTCCTGGAATCTCTTTTATACTGTGCATTCTAAAAATCCATGATCTTTGCTTATATTTAGTTACTCAATCAATTAATTAATTTACCCTTTGAGACAGCATCTCATATAGCTCAAGCCCAGGATGGCCTCAAAGTCCCATGGCTGGAAACAGCCTAGAACTTCCAATCTTCCTGCCTCTATACAAGTCTGGACACCTTGAACTTTCACCCTGATTTATTTGGTCTTTTTAGAAAAGTTCCTTTTTTTTCATTTGTAAAATATATCTCCTCTTGATACATTAATTTCTGCTATATATCTCATTATTTCAATACTTTCTAGTTAACCATTTTATGGTAAAATAGATATAATACACACTCTCATTTTCTGTTCTTTCTCTCTTTTTGAGCACTTCCTTATGAACACTGAATCTTAATCAATCCCATCTGCACTTGTCCCCACATCCTCCTTTGGGCCTCTCCTCTCCCTTACAAATTCATGACTCCTTTTTTCACACACACACACACACACACACACACACACACACACACACACACACACTTACACATACAGTCATGCACACATCTACATGTATGTATGTATATACAATCTCCTGAGTTCATTTAGCGTTGTGCTTGTGCATATGAGATTAAAGCAGACCACATGGGATTGGATAATTTAGTAAGGAGACAGTCCCTGAAGAAAACTGATTCTCCCACTCTCAGTAGCATTGAACTTCCTATATCTCTTTCATCATTCACTATTTTATCTGAATAGCTTCATCTAAGTCTAAGTTAGTCTTTATGCAGGGATCTCTATACTGGATGTGTTAACTATGTTAGTGTCGAGTTGAAACAGCTATGAAAAGAATCCACAGGAGACAGAAAGTAATTAAATACAAAGAGAAAAGCACAAATTAAACAGGAAGAAAGAACAACTAATCCAAGTGCTGTGGAAGAATATCAGGTTACTGTGCGGAGTATTTTGGGCTCTGCATCCACTGGTTTGGCATCCTCAGATTCAACTACCTAGATTCAACATATTTGAAATGCTAATTTGCACTGAATGAAAGCAAGGAGTTTTTCTCACCATTCTTAACTGCAGAGCAAAGCATCTGTGTTGTGAAAGGGTGATCTACATGTGACTGACACACACAAGGGGACATGCACAGGGAAGAGCAGTGTCATCATGTACGGAGATTTGAGTGTGCACAGGGTTTGCTGTTCTGGAGACAAACACCCCCAGATTCAGAGTGGCAAGTCAAGAGCACTTATGTTGCATGTATTGTTTGAAACTTTCCATCTTTGCTTTGGTCATATTTGACAATTGGAAGTTTTGTCTAGGGACACCTTAAACAGGTTCTCCTCTCTTTCCTCACAGAGCTGTTGCAGCTCCATGCCCATCAGGGGACTGGATATCGCTCTAGAGTTTTGTTCTGATGTTTGTGTACTGCTTTTACTGGTGGCTTTTTAGTATTTTACTTTTTTCACTTCTTTAGTTCTGCAGTTTCTATTACTTTCTCATCCCTTCAATCAATTTAATAGTTTTGAAAATCCACTGCTCTATAATTTTCTACACCTCTTCAAATTCATCCTTCTTTTTCAGAAAAACACTTTTCACTTGATATTTTCAAAAACTAACCATAATTATTTTAAAAGCGTATCTAACAGTTACAGCATCTGAAGTAGCTCCCAATATGTCTGTTTATTGTTTAGTGTCAGACCATGACCCAGTGTTTGACACAAACTGTGTAAGAATGGCCTGAAACACTGGTTAACACTCTACACACTGAAAAATCTGTGTTAGGTTTTAGTGCCTATATTAATTACTTTTCTTTCTTGTAATAAAATGCCATGAAAAAAAGCAGCTCAGGGAAGAAACAGTCTATTCTGGTTTACAATTTCAAAGGGGACACTGTCCACCAAGTAGGGAAGGCCTGGCAGCTGGAGCCCTGAGCATGCCTAGCAATCAGAAAACACACTGATCACATTTCATCCATACATAGGAACCAAGAGACAGAATAGGAATTGTCAGGTTATAAAACCACAAAGCACAACCCAGTTATGTCCTTCATCAAGGCTCTATTTTCAAGTGGTTACAGAATCTTTTCAAACAGCACCACCAGCTAGGGACCAAAGTGTTCAAACAAGCCAGCCTGAAGGGGGAATTCTCATTCACACCACAACAGTGTGTCCTTCTTAGGTGACCAAGAGAACTTAGAGCTAGAAACAAATCAAGACATTCCAATTTGTAATTCTTGAATTCATTCCAATCTCATAATTCACTTCTAAAATTGATTTCAGAATCTTCATATGGCAGAATGATTTGTAATGTTAGTCACATTCATAGCATTTTCTACTGACTTCTCATGATGGCTCAGTCATTACATCTCCATTAAATGATTATTCCTTTAGAGCTCAAATAATTCCTTTAGAGCTCTCTGAAAATAGTACTATCAGTGGGAAAGAAAATAATTAACAATTTTCATTACCTCTTTATTTTTTGTCTTTTCATAATTCTGCATTTTTATAGGCCAAACAATACCAAGAGGCCAGTCATGAATATTTGTAATTCCAAGGGGGAAATTATCTATGTATATATGTGTGTATGTATGTATGTGTGTATGTACATATTTGTCTGTCTGTCTTCTATTTATCTGTTTATCTCTCTCTCTCTATCTATCTACACATCTATATATCTACATATCTATCTACTTCTAAGTATTTAAAACTTACTAATGAAGCTATGCCCTTATTCTGCTGAGTTTCTATTCACAGTCTTTGAGTTATTTTCTGGAAATCAGTTCATGTTCAAAGGTTTTCTGAGGTAAAACTCATAGCCTGCTAGTTCCTATGCAGTTAAGATTTGCTAAAGGATGAATGCTAGAACCTTCCATAAAATGCTAAAATATGAGTGATGAGACTTACTGAAGAAAATGTGACTGGCAATCAGGTTTTCACTATTTTTTTCACAAAGTTTTAAACTCAGCATTTTCTGGAAAATCTAATTACTTCTGAAAATTATGGAAGATGGCAGTGCATGGCTGATCAAACAGGATTCATCTCAATAAGGCAGTTCTCAGAAGGAGTATATACTTATATGGACTTTCATTTAGTCAAGTGGCTGTAGGTATTCAGCTAGATAGTTTTACAATGCTGTAGATAAAAGATGAAATACATTCAGGGTAAGATATGTTGATCACTGTCTTATATATTTTTACAATTTTCAAATATTCCCTCTACAATTGCTTTCTCAAACTGCTCACAGTTACAGAGGATTAAACTGAAAGTAGAATTGTGGCATATATTATATATACTAACTGCCTTGAAATAAAATTTTGTGCCAACCATTGTCTCTAAAATTATAATAAACCTCGTGGTTTTTATGACAGAAAGGATTTGGAAGAGTCTGGAGAACTATATTGACATTGGGTATGGTGACTTCATACCTTGGTCTTCATATTCAAGTTAGCTTTGCTGTCTGTATTTCTGAAATAGACAATACGACTGCAATAGACCTCATATGGAGTCATTCTGCACCCATGTTTGAAAGACCAAGGATACTGAATATTCTTTATTTCACCATTCATTCAAAGCTTAGGGTCTCAGCTTTGAAATCAGACAATATGTAACTCATAGCTTCACCCAGGCATGAAAGCCTCACCCTTGTGTGTCCCTGTGTTTAGTTTTTGAAATCAGTGAATTAACCCTTGAACATGGTGTCTTCAAAGACATCAAGTTCAAACTCCTCATTCTAGGTACAAATAAAATCAATATTAGAATTATTTGGATATTTATTGGTGCCATTTAATTAATTAATAGTAAACTAACAAGTTCAATATACTTACTCCCAACATAATTATTAAATACAGTCTTATTATGTATCTCTCTCATGTCAGATTCCATCTCCTCCTAAACTGTTCTGTCACAAAGAAGTGACCTGCTGCCAGTAAACAGCACCAGTTTTTGTCAAATTTGAAGAGCAGAATTTTAATACTAAGCAGTAACAAGGTATTAGGAATTCATGAGTGCTGTCTTTGTCCAAATTTTTTCACAGTGAAGAACTGTCATGGTCTGACAGCTGAGGAAATGCTTTTCCTTTAAGTTAAGTTTTGATACCATGTACACTTTCATGCTGGTAATTCCACAAACTATGCAGAAAATGAGCTATTGCCTTTACTCATAAAACAGTGCTGTAGAGCAAAGGTATTCTGATGCTCATTGACCTTGATATGGATGTCTTCATAAAGTTGCTATAAGTTTGATAAGGAGTGGTTGATTTTTTTCTAATTTCCTTATTTCTTGTACTCTATTCTTGCATGAACCATATATTAACAAAAATCTAAACCCACAAAATATACAAATTAGGTATACAATAGTGACTCATACCTTTAATCTCAGTGCTAGGGAGATAAAGACAGGCAGATCTCTGTGAATTTGAGGCCAGCCCGGACTATAGAGTTCCAGGACAGGTAGGACTACACAGAGAAACCCTGTCTTGAATAACAAACATACAAACAAACAAACAAACAAACCACAAACAAAGCAAAACAACAGAAAAGATATAGCAAGAACATAAAATAAAATGGCAATCTTGCCAATTTCATTATTTTTATACAGAAAACCCACCATACAGTACAAGAAATGCCCTAGCTATATTTTAAGTGCAATCAAGAGTTGTAAACACAGAAGTAAACATGTTACATCATCTCCAGAGAAGCCACTTGGGTCCTTCTCTCATCACCGACCTCCTGTAGGGGCCCATGTGACTCAGGGCCAATTCATGACTGATTGGCAGGCATGAAGTTCACCTCCCATACGGAGAGCCTGGAGGTCAGCTGTAGGTGGTGGGAAGTAACCCTGTTATCCACAGTGGAGGATTCTGGATCTTGTAGTGTGGTGTGGTGGCCATGATTATCTGCATTCCAGGCTTTATTCATCCACCATCTGAGTCCAGTGAACTGGGACACTCCAGAAATGGTCACAGTGGGAAGGACATCATGGGAGCACACAAACTGTGCTACTTATAGGAAGGTGTAGTCTCCCAGCCCACCATCACTTGTCCTTCAGAGGTGGACTTTGAGTCTCACCTTTCCAGTGCCTTCAGCCAAAGGCCTACCCACAGCCTACAGGATAAAAGAGTGCCACTGTATTTTACTTCAACACTGTGGGAGATGACTACTCGATGTAAATAAAGTAACAGAACATATAGATGCTGTTGCTGAACATGGCTGGATCCAGAGAAGGCTCTTCTCTAAATGCACATATGAATTTATAATGGGATAATTTCAAACAAAAGCCAAGTTGAAAACAAAACAAAGTAAACAGGTTATAACCATTGCTTTCAACTGATGGGCTTTGTACTGAACACCCTGAGAACAGAAAGGAAGAAATGGTACTTGACCTGATCCTTGAAGAATGTGCACATAAATGTAAGGCCAACATGTAAGATATGAGATTATTTTATTCTGAACTATTTAGATAAATTGCCACTTCCGACAGAAAGTGCTCCCTGTGCACCTACCTAAACATATAAAGGTGAAAAAAATGCTACCATCTACAGCAAATTCCTTCACTTGAACACTGGGTACATGTGGTTTTATTCTATTTTAATTATCATTCTTTAATCTTTCTGAAGGACATTTGCAGTAGCATGCAAGGTTATTTATGTATATCTCTTGTTAAAGAGAATTTGAGCCCTGCTTTCATAAAGCTTGAATTCCACAATATGGATCTCCTGTAGAAAAAAATATGTAGAGTTATCTAAATGAGGCATCTAACCCATGATTTTTTATTAGTTGCAGAGCTGTTTAACATTCCTCTCCACCAGTAAAAATAAACCGCACAAATTTCATGATCACCACTAATTGTTCTTCTATAGGACTCAAGTTTAGGGCCCAGTACCCATGTAAGGCAGCTCATGAGCACCAGTTCCAGGGAATCCAATGCCCTCTTCTGTCATCCATGGGCACCTGCATACACATTGCAAACACATACACACACAAATAAAAATAGATTATTTTAAAAGAGGATTCTTAACCACAATAACAAAACCCTGGCAGTTGGCTTCACATGGTCTGTGTATCATTTTCTGTAGAATGGAATTGTTAGTATAAGAGGTGTGGAAAGGGGAGGTCCATGGAATTTACATTTGTCCTGAAATGGTGATTAGACTTCATGTATAATAAATGACTATAAAAGTTTTGCATTTTATCATATATGGTATGCGATGGAAATATCTGATACACAATAGGGATTCAGTTTAAGAAACAAGGTGTAAATGGAACTAAGATTAATGCAGTGCACAATTCTGACAGTGGGGGGGGTCTTCCTTGATGGATATGAACAGGCAGGCTGCCTCCCCATTACTGATACAATGCTGTATGTGGTAACTAGCTCCTAAAGGACCAGAAGAAATGTTGGGAAACCTGGATATAGATTATGTTAGAAACCTGGTGTGGATTTGACATGCCTCTTTTTAGTATAATCTTCAACACAACATTTATCCTCAAGTTTATATCTATTTCAACAACACATTAATTCTGAGTAATGTTGCTCCATGAATATATTAGATTCCAGAATGGGAAAACACTAGATCACGCAAGCAGTTGTCCAATTTTAACACCCGGTCAGTTTTTAGAGATTGTTATTCAGTGATGCTTAACAAGCACTCCCACTGAGCTGAGCACACCAATTAGTTTCTGAACCTTTTCAGTATTTTGCTGAAGTTCTATCCCAGAATGAAAAGATTGATTTATTACCAATTTTTCAATAAACAACTCACAAACAATAAAATGAGAATATAATTGAAGAAATTTAACTAAGATTAAGAAGCTGCCAGGTGGGCTGGAGAGAAGGCTCAGAGGTTAAGAGCACTGGCTGCTCTTCCAGAGGTCCTAAGTTGAATCTCCAGCAACCACATGATGGCTCACAACCATCTACAAAGATATCTTGTGTCCTCTTTTGTTATGCAAGCATACATGCAGGCAAAATACTGTATACATAATAAATAAAAAAAATCTTTAAAAAAACTCACTAGAAGCTCACTCTATTACAGACACTAACTTGAGGCTTGCACATATCCCATTGACTATGATATTGTTATCTACTCAAAAGGATGGTATAGTAGGGATAAGAAGATATGTCATTTAAAGACAAAAATGGTAACAATGTAAGTATGATGCTGTGTGCTTAGAAATGTTGACATGTGGTTTAATCTCTAGAGCAGGAAAGGGTCTGTAATATAGAGGGAAGAATATGAGCTGGGTATAAGAAAGGGTTTAATTTCAATGAGTTTACAGAGGACACAATTAAGCTTATATCCCCGAACAGGCTAGATCAAGCTGAGATCACTTTTCTCAGATACTTTATTTTTAATGCTGATACAGCTGAAGGTCCAATGAGCTATGAACCTCATCCAAAATCTTATTAGCATGCTGAGAGAGATTGTGGATCACTACCCAATCCTGTTCATGGATTAATAAACTTTGCATTGCATAATTTTACACCCCTGAGTGTGAGGGAGGAATGCTTACATTTGTGGCATTTTTTCCTTTTTATTAACTATTTAAAACTCTACATTTATTCTTGTTCTGTTCTCCCCCACTCCGTGTAATCCTGTCAAGAAATGGAAACTCCTTTATTTTTAATAAAAGTTACCATTGGAAGAAACACATGGTTAATTCTACCCAGGCTAGAGAGAGAAAGGACATTTTGTGTGGATGCATTTGGTAATGTTTTTATTCCTGATGGGAAGATAAATACAATGGATCAAATCAAGTTCAACAAAAGAAAGATGGCAGAACCATAAAAACACACAAGTAAAGATGTGTTGCAAATGTTTGGATTATACAATTTGGGTTTTCTAGGAATGTTAAATGTCTATGGGAAAGATACTCAGAACAGGCGATTGGAGCCCCTGTGTATGAAGATCCTAACTGATGCTGAGACCCTCTAGTAAGGGTGCAGCCACTCAGACAATCTAGTTTATACTCAATAAAGTTAATTGATTGTGGATGTTAATAACATTAAGAAAACACCTTCACAGAAACATGTACATTTTTTTTTAACTGTTCACCATTTGGCTTACAAAATGGCCCTCACATGTTACAGAAGTCATGCTGATGCAAATTCTCTTGAGCTGTGGGAGGTCAGCTGTCATCCTGCAACCATTGGGTTGATTAAAAAATGGCATATTGAAGATCTAGGGAATAAATACAGGAAGAATTTGTACCTTTGGGGACAGGGTTCAGTCACTGACACATTAATCTTCATCTACTTTATGGGTGTATTTACATGTTTCTGTGCTCATGAGTGTACTGTATGCGTGCTTGACCAGAGGCAGGAGACCAACCTCAGCTCTTGTTCTTAAGGAACTACAAAAGCAAATAGTATTTGAGTGAGGGTCTCTAAATAGCTGGAGTTCACTAAATTGGCTAGAATGGTTTCCCAAATGAGACACTGTGATCTGTCTGTCCCTGTCTACCAGTGCTGAGTTTAACATCTTTTTTTTTTAAGATTTATTTATTTATTATGTATACATTGTTCTGTCTGTACGTATCCCCACAGGCCGGAAGAGGGCACCAGATCTCATTACAGATGGTTGTGAGCCACCATGTGGTTGCTGGGAATTGAACTCAGGACCTTTGGAAGAGCAGGCAGTGCTCTTAACCTCTGAGCCATCTCTCCAGTCCGAGTTTAACATCTTTTACCTACATGCCTGGCTATTGTTTTTTTAATGTAGGCTCTGGTTGACTGAACTCAGGGCCTCATACTTACAAGTTCTTCTCTACCATCCCAGATTCTCTAAGTCCTTTTATAGAGTAAAAATAATTTCTTTAGTCAAGAGACCCTGGTGCTATTAAAACCTGGTGCTTCATGCAGTGAACAGAGTTCACTTACAACCCATTCTAGGTCACCCAGCACAAGCAATTATAAAAAGTTTTAAACTAGAAACACTAGTAAAATTACTATGATTTCACATTTATTTTTTTACCCATGAACATTGCTAAGAGCTATACCAGGAGAGAAATTGGCATATGTATCATTTAAAAATTTGACTCAACAAAGTACTCTTGTCATAATTGGCTTGATATCAGGAAACAGCATACTTTTCAGCACATTATTCCATTAGTGTTCATTGATTTGAGGTCTCTCATTAAATACAAAACTCTGCCTTGGGAACATCTTAATTAGCTAAGTCCAAAGCACTGCTAACAGTATGTGGGCAAAACTTGACATTTAAATGCAAAAGTTGGATCTACAGATGAGAGAAAGGAAGATGTAGTGTTTCTCTTTCTGTGTTTGTGTTACCTCACTCAATGATTGTTTGCAGCTCCATCCATTTACCTGAAAAATTTTCATTTTAATTTTCCCTTATAGCTAAATAAAATTATATTGTGTATATGAATTATATTTTTATTACTCATTCACCAGATAATGGACATTTAGGCTACCTCCATTTCCTACATATTGCTAATAGAGCAGCAATGAACATGGATGAGTGTTGCATGAATCTTAAAATGGTCTTTTAATAAAGAACCCCAAACCAGATATTGGGGTACATGCTGAAAGATCAGAGAGACAGAGGAACAAGCCACTGTCACATCTTACCTCTAGGACTCCTCAGCCTGAAAAGCCTTCAGTTCCTGTCTCCTCATGCCTTATATACCTTTTTCTGCCCAGCCATCACTTTTTCTAGTGCTGGGATTAATGGTGGGTATGCTTCCCAAATATTGGGATTAACAATGTGTGCCACCACTGCCTGGCTCTGTTCCTCTCCTAGGCTGAGTCAATCTCATGTAGCCCAGGGTGGATTTGAATTCACAGAGATCCAGACAGATCTCTGCCTCCTGAGTGCTATGATTAAAGGCATGTACCATCACTGCCTAGCCTCTTTTTAATCTAGTGGCTTGTTCTGTTCTCTGATCTTTAGGCAAATTTATTAGGGTACACAATATATTACCACAGATGAGTAGGTATCTCTGCACTAGGATAGAGTCCCATAAACAGTACATGAAGGTTCTTATTTCCCACATCCTTGTCAGGATTTGTTGTCATTTGTTTTCTTAATCTTAGCTATTCTGATGAGGGTAAATGAAATCCCAAAATATTTTCATTCCTAATGTCTATGGATATTGACATGGATTGCACTACACCTATAAGTTTCTTTTGATCGGGTGGCCAATTTCACAGTATTTCACTCTACCAATCTATTAGCATGGAGAATTCTTTCAATTTTCAGTATTCCTCCATTTCTTTCTTTAGAGAATTAAAGTTTTCATTGTAGAAGTCTACATTTACTTCATTTAGTTTGTTCTAGTGTTTTTGTTGGTTTAAAACTATTGTGAATGGAAATGTTACTCTGATTTCATTTATCCCATGTTTGTTTTTGGTATATTGAAGAGCTATTGATTTTTGTATGTTGATTTTATATTCAGCCACTTAGCTGAACGTGTAGATCAGTCTTTGATGTTTTATGGAAGAGTTTTGGAAATTCTTATAGAACTTACTTTTAATAGCATCCTCTAGACCAAAGAAGCATGACCCTATTCTTCCCTGCTTGTCCTTTGTTTCTGTGCACTCTAACAAGAAAAGGAAAAAACAGAACCAAGAGCTGGCTTGAATTACAGTGTGGTAAACCAATGAGCTTGCAGGAAATTACAAGCCTGTCTCTGTCTCCTGAGTGCTAGGATTAAAGATATGTGTATCACCACTCTATCATACACTTTATCATATAATGTATCATACACATTAAATTCCAATGATTTAATCACAACGGCTATCATTCTAATTTGTTTATCTGATTTCATTTATCCCATGTTTGTTTTAACATTTAGAATACATTAATTTCTATTTTTCTTAGATACATAAGAACAGTCATTATTCCAGTGGATTCATTTTTCTATGTTGTATTTACACTGAAAACATACATAAGTTGAAATTCCCATAAACATATCTGTATTTCAGCCATCAGCCAGTAATTTTAGGAGAAAAATAAAGTTAATAGTGCTAATACAATTATTTATTTAGTTTTATTTTCTGTGTCAGTCAAGCTGCTGCCTGAATCTACCTGTCCTGCTACGATGTATGAACAGACAAAGTTGTGAGAACTAAGGTCCTGAACCGCATGCTGTCAAAGGTAACGCTGTTCCTTTCACTATATCTCATCTTAGATGATCTCTAGGAGATGAAATCACCACACATCAACCAAAATCATTTAGATTTATGTTTTAAAGTGCAGGTTTATAGGGCATCAGCTTCCCAATACTGACTCATGTGTGCTATTATTTTATCATGTGGTTTGTGGGGATTATCATTCAATTGAGATGGGATTTATCTACATGTGTGCAGAAGGACACCAGTGTCTATCACTGAGGGATTCTCCAGTGTTTCTATAGATGTTTTCTTGGTTTGCTTGTTTGTTTGTTTTCTCTTTGCTTTTCCTTGATGGGCAGAGTCTACTTCTTGGCAACAGAGAATGATTTGTTTGTTCATTATTTATTTTATTCTTATTTACATTGTGAATCACTGAGCTAAGTGTCAAAGCAAAAAAATATCTCAAGCAGCAAATTATTCAGGGAGTAAAACTAGCATCCAAAAATAACATAATGTGATAGATAAAATAAATATAATAAAAATAGTAGGTGCTTTGGAAACAGAGGGGAAGCCAGTGGGCTGTGTTTGAGATGGCCAGATTCCAGACAGCAGAGTACAACTTGCCCTTTTGCTACATGTACAAGGGAGGCCAGTTTTCTGGCCCAAAGCCAACATTTGCTTCATAAAGTCCACATTCATGTTCCAAAAATCATTTATTTCCTAGGCACTGTAACAATTCTCCGATTACTGAAGTCTTGTAGATGAAAGCCAAGTCATCACTGGATTGTGTTCTTAAATAATTTAGCAGATCCTCATCTGACCAATCAAGTTGTGAGCAGCACCTTTCCTCTGATAAGGAAATCAATGAGTCCCTGGTAGCTGGTATAGGGTAGAGTTTCCACAGCAGAGCACATGGTAGGAGACTTCACAGAGAAGGAGATTCAGATAACTAAGCATGGCCATCCTGAGCTGCCAAGTGATAAATGGTCCATGAAGGTGTGAATTCGCAGCCTGGAACCCCCATCTAGGAAAGCAATGCCTATGACCTGACTGTGCCATGTGCCAGGCAGTGCTTAGCTATCAGAGACTCTATTGAAAACCAACAGCAACAATAGACCTCCAAAATGCAGAAAATAAAGAACAGAAAGACAGCTTTGGATTTTAGTGGTAAGACCAGGTTGTAAAGGCACCTCTAGTGATGGCATGCACTGCTCAGCTTCAAACTTTTAAAGAAGCAGAAATATTGAGGGAAATGTTGAAAGGACTGGGGCAGTCTCTAAACCAATTTAGAAATCACAGGTGACAGAACCTATTCTGATTTATTATGATATCAAGTTTCCCTTGATGCCCAAACCAGAGAAAGATAATACTCTAACACTGTCAACTAATATTCTATATATACTTAGATGCGAACACTCTTTCTAAGGGAATCCAGTTATATTTAAATTCAATGGTGTGTTGGGAGTCCCTGCTGGTCAGAGGTTGCAATCTACCATGGCCTGGCAGTTTTCTCCAAGATCAGCCACATGAAGGACTGACTACCTCCCCAGCAAGGCTGCCTGCTCTCTACCTATCCTTATCTTGAGGATATCATCTGTAGACCCGGATGCCTGATTTATCTCATGGATTACCCTTGACATGTTCTCTGCAAACATTTTTTTCCACTGCTGACCACATGGTAATTAAGTAACATGCTCTTAACTACTTTTACAGGGTTGTGCTGCCATTAACCCAGCATTATTATAGATAGGATCCTGCCACTTAATGCAAATTGGGGTTTGTTCCCAGGCTTCTCAATATTATATATTTCCTATACTCTGGAATAAAGTTGTGTTGTCTCACTGAAGTCATCTTCTGAAGGGCTATCACAGCTGTCTAAATCTTGCTTCCTGCTTCTTCTCCCTCTACCCTCATGGATCCATGGTCAACGATCCCAAGCAAGGAGACCCACAATTGTACATCATGACTAGGGACATTTTATTCAGAGAAAACTAGGTTGAGAGTTGGAGGTGGTGGCCTTTAATCCCAGCACTCAGGAGGCAGAGGCAGGCAGATCTCTGTGAGTTTGAGGCCAGCCTGATCTACAGAGTGAGTTCTAGGAAAGGCGCAAAGTTACACAGAAACTGTGTCTCAAAAAACAAAACAAAACAATCAAACAAACAAAAAAAACCAAGGTTGATTTAACTGATAAAAATCATTATTTCACTATGAGTTTAAACAAGCTCTTCCTCATGTGTGCATGCTCATCTAGACATCAGTATTGTACATAATTTAGGAACAATGACCGTGACTATTAAATGAGCAAAGGATCTAAAAATGTAGCTTTCCTGGATTTAGGATGAGCCCATGTTCAGTGACTGGTATTACTAGAGAAGAGAAGATGAAAGCGACTTAAACACAGAGATGTACATGGAACATGATCAGTTGTGTCCACTCTTCATACACTTCACAAAGCAGTTCAAACAGAAGGGTTCTGCACTTGAAAAAGGGGTGCAGACAGGATGGCTTCTATAAGCCTGGTGACACCAGGAACTTCCAGGAGCTAGAGTCTCCCCCCAAATGATTAGAAGGATATATCCCCCTAAATACACTGACTTCAGAATTCCAGACTCCAGGAAAGTGCTCTAATAACACATTGACTTCAGACCTCAGGCTTCCAGATCTACAGGAAAATAACATTTTTTTTTGTGTGTGTGTTAAGACACTTGATTGTCCTGGGTACAGCTTCAGCTACAATAACACAATAGAAAACAAAACAATCATTGAAATACATTCAGAAGATTAATAAATGGATCACACATCTATAATAAAAAAACACCCAGAAAATAAGAAAAAACAGAAGTTTCTCAATATATGATTAGTATCTTTAAACAAACAAAAACCCTAATAGCTTCTATGAAATTTAATACTGAAACAATAGAAATAGAAAAACATTTCCCCCAATGTCATGGAAATTGTTATACATCTTTTTTTTCCAGTGTATTCCATTGTATGCATTAATTTTGAAGAATTAAAATGTTTTACTTACATATTTAACATTGTCTCTGTTAAGGTAAAATTATAATTATCTAGATAACATACATATCTAAGTGAAGTTATATATTATTCTAATAAAATCATTTAATTCTAATGAATTCACAATACAAAAACCATTACACATTTTAAGGAAGCCAGTCAAATACTTACCCACTTCCAAACTCTACACATATCAGTTAAATTCCTTAGGGTTGGAATGGCCATTCTGAAGTCATGGAGCTTCACTTAGGGATTTATACTTTCACAATCAACTATAGTTTTATTCATTCTTTATTTTTATGGTTCTTGTTATTCCAATATTAAAAAAGCTCTATTCCCTTATTCAAAAAACAACACAACAAAAAACTATGATGGATTTGAAACTAGAAGAATAATAGCTTTGTAACCTCTTTCACAACTCATCTTTCATTTGGCCAACATTATTAATATTTGAGATAAGTGAATTTATTTATGTCACAAAAGCATTACATGCATTACATGCTTTACCATTGTTTTGAGGTATCTCCTGTAGCTCCAGGAAGCATTTAAAAACATTTGCATACAGGTTTTCATACTGCTATCACAGGCTTTCTCGTTTTATAGATACCCTTAGCAACTCAATATGCACAATATAAAATATTTACACAACATTATTTGTGAGGTACTATATTAAAGTAATTAAATTAGCAAGGGGTATTTAACAGCTCTAAAGATTAGCAATTGACATGACTTTGGGAACTGGTGAGGCACAGACTATAATTACTGTTAGGAATAGGAAATAGTTATGGTCCCTTTGGAGAACAATTTTATAACACATACTAACAGCTATAAGAACTTTTATGGCCTTAGGGCTATGAAATCTAAGCAGGACTATACAGTCTAAAGAAATTATTATGCATATACTTTTATTCTTTCACAAAAAAGGAAATCAGTTATATAATATTATACTGTTTTTTTATACTAGAAATAACCTGGAGAGAAACTGTAGGTCTCATGTTCTTGTTTACTGATGCATATGATGGTTTTTAAATGCTCAAATATTATATAGTTATAAAATATCAAAACTCTATGGACTCTGTTAATGACCAGAAAAGAATGATGAAGTAATTTGTGAATAGGCATATTAGTAATACTATGAATGCTTTGACTTTAAGGAGGAAGATGAGGGTGGGTTAGGGAGCAATATAAAAAATTCACCTACCATGTGCAAGATCATGGGTTCATTCCTGGGTGCCTTGTGTAATATGAAAGAGTCCAACAGTTTAGAGCCATTCTTGAACATTTCCAGATTCATGGGCAGAAGACCTTGCAGAATGTGCATTGGAGTAGTCTTTTCTTTAAAATCATGTGCAATCACTTATGGATTCATTAAAAGTAACAGAAATAACCACAGACTCTTGATACATAAATAAGGGTATAGGTGCTATTATTGATCAACAATATGATACAAGAAGATGAATGCTTTGTGCTTTAAAAATAAAGAAGTCAGAGGATGATTCTCTCTGCCATTCTAGGGCTTCTGTCAGCAGCCTCTATTTCTTATGCTCCACACCTCAAAAGCTTTATGCATGAGGTTTGCCTAAAATATTTTTCTCTATATGGGGAAGTTTTATGGTTAGTGCAAAATGGACAATGGCCCACTGAGTCCTCTGCACAAAAGGTTGAACTTTTAGCTATTATTTTTGTTTTTACTCAGTTAAAAGGACTCCTCTTTAATCTTTACATGGACTCTCAACATGTGGTTAGGTTGTTCCCTCATATTGAAACTGCACCCTTACCCGCTGAAGGTACTACTATTTTTACTTTACTACATAAGCTAAGGAACCAAGTTTGTAAAAGAAATCCCCATTTCTTTGTGGGTCATGTCAGAGCCCATTCCACCTTGCATGGACCTATTCATGATGGCAATCATATCTCTGATCTTCACACCAAGTAACTTGTTCTTAGGGCTATAGAAATAGCTAAGGCAAGCCATAATCTACACCATCAAAATGACTCGGTTTTAAGATATCAGTTTAAATTATCTGTAATTAGAGTTTGTGATACTTGTCCTGCTCATCTTTATAGCCTCCCTCTGGAAGTAATTCCTAGGGAGATATGCCACAACGACTTTTGGCAAATGAATGCCACCCATTTTCCTTCATTTGGAAAGATGTCTTCTGTACATGGATGTGTTGACACTTATTCTCATATCATTGTTGTTTCTGCCCATATGGGAGAGAGGCCTATAAAGACATTAGACAACGTTTGTTTTTTTAGCTTTTCATACATTGACGTACCAAGAGCATTAAAGACAGAAAATGTTCCTGCTTATCCATCAAAAACCTTCAAATCTTTTTGCAATACTTCTCACTCTCCTACACCACAGGCATTCCTTATAACCCCCAGGGTTAGGCCATTGTAGAAAGGTCCCATCAAACATTAAAAATTCAAATTATAAAATTACAAGAAGGGGAATTCAAATATAGCTCTCCCCATCATCTTTTGCCACATGCCATGTTCGTGATTAATCACTTAAATATTGATGTTAAAGGTCAAACTCTGATGCTTTGTCACTGGGGCTTGGAAAATGAAACAAACAAACAAACAAACAACAACAACAACAAAAACAAAAACATTGGTTAAGTGGGAAGATCTATTGACAGGAAGAGGGTATGCTTGTGTTTTCCCACAGGATACTCATTCACCCATTTGGATTCCAGACCTCCTCATGGTAAACTTCCCCCAGCCAACATTTTAACCTTCCCGGTTCCGGCTTTTGCCACCCTCTTATGAAGAAGCCTCTCTACAAAATAGTACACTGCACACAGCTACTCAGCTGCCCAGCCAGCATGATCCCTCTGTATCACAGCTTGTTCCATAACTCCAACGTCTCAATCTGAGAGGTCGAATTCCTAGGAACCTTCACTCTGCATGGCCTCCAACCTGGGGCCAACTAAAAAATGTCGCTGACCGTGCTCGGGGTATGGTACGACAACAAGCACTTCCTCCACCAGCAGACAGCCTTTTCATCGCTATGCTTGCGATCATCGCTGCTCAGGTACTGTTTTTCCTCTAACGTCCGGCTGCCGATCCTTACTGGGCATTATGTTCCTCACCCTCCTTTTTTTCATCCAACTACATGGGACTTTCAAAAGATAAAAGTTGTTACTAACAATACTAAGCTTATGAGAGGAGAAGGCAGTGTCTTTATTTTGCAAAAACCTTTTACTCTGTGGAAAATAGTTCAGATCTAGTAATCAGGATCTCAGACTCACCTCCCACAGATTCACCACCCTGTAAAGATTCAAAAATATTAGAAACCATGTGGGATCATGTAAGCAGGACTTCTGGGTTTACTCCCTGGTTCTTCTGTGGATTTCCAAAAAAGGATATTTATTTCTCACCACAAAAGACAAGTTTATAAGTATTTGAATAATCCTTTTCCAATCCAGTTTATAATTATAGACTCTATTTGAACCATAACAAAATATTTTTAACCTGAATGATTCTTTTATACCTAAATCTATAATCATTGACAAATGGTGTTCATCTGTCTGGGCCTGCTCCTGTATTCCTTGCTGGAGGAACTAATAATAATCAGTTTTCATTGATTATTGGTAAGAACCAACTTTGTTCGCTTAAAAAGTCCTACCTATAAAGATCCAGAGATTTATGGTGTACATGCCTGTGTTCTTACTCCTTTTGCTCTTCTGAAAGAGGGCCCTTTGGTAGGATTAATATCACTTTTGCCCGAGGGTATTCCTGTTGTTTCTTGTGAAAAATGTATTATTGCTAATTGTATTGTTGCATCCAAAAGTCCAATGTCCCCCAAAGACCACCAAGAGACCAATCTGAATGCAAAATCAGAGTCTTTAATTTGAGAGTTTAAACTTGGGCCCCTTGTCCATTTGTCAGAGCAGTGGAATGAGCGGGACTCCAAGCAGTAGCAGGATAGGATTTTTACAGTGGTTAGGTGTAGATGTAACCAACTGTCTTATTAAATAAGAAACACAGAACCAATATAAAAGAGAAAGCCAAGAGGTCAGAGCTCAGAGCTAAAATCTTAGCCTTCCTCCTGTGAGCTCCTAGCTTCCCGAAAGAGAGCTACTTCCTGTGTTTTTTGTCTTTTCATAGCCTTTTTTGTTCTGCCTTCTCATTGGTTGTAAACCCAAACACGTGACTGCCTTGTCACTGCCTGTAAGTACAGCCCTCCAGGTCTTAAAGGCATATGTCTCCAATGCTGACTGTATTCCTGAACACACAGAGATCTACCTAGCTCTTCTACCAAGTGCTGGGATTAAAGGCATGTGCCACCACCGCCACACTCTTGCTATGGCTCTAATAGCTCTGACCCCTGGGCAACTTTATTTATTAACATACAATCAAAATCACATTTCAGTACAATTAGAATACCACCACAGTTAGGGTCGGGGGTCTAGGATAATTCCAACTCTATATAGTTACTAGCTCAGGATTGGTGTTTACTTCAGGTTAAAGATACTTGGTTTGAACTGATTGGAGAGTTGCAGCAGCAAGGAAATTGCCATATCCTTTAGCAGTTTATGTCCTAGCATCTATGTCACCAGTATACCCATTTCCTCTGATAGTTAGACATCCCATTTTTATCTGCAGGAAACTCATTCCCCCTGACAGTTATGGTATACAATCTATAACAGCAGAGAACATCCCACAGGACATTCCTGGTGCTTTGTTTATTATGCCAGTTATACTTTATCATATCCTTTAGGTTATGGCAGGAAATGTCTGAAACTCATTTTTGTATAGTTCCTAATTGTCTGGGTCTAGGGGCAAAGGGGCAACACACCCTCTGGTGGGTTTTTTAGAATAATTTGTCCAAGGGCCTGCTGCCCCCTGTCTGACCCTTCTCTAAGATGGCTGCAACCCTGTCATCCTCTCAGTATAAATTCTTATGATCCCAATACTTATATTGTAACCAGACAGCCTTCATATGTACTTTTGTTAGTTAATCTTAGCTAATAATGATTTTGGTGTTCATGGCATAGAACAACTCACTAACGCTCTTAGTAGGCCTAAACAATTTATTGCTGTTTTAATTTTGGGCATCAATGCACTCATTAGTATTATAGGATCTGTTGCTACATCTACCTTAGTACAACAGGAACATGGTCCTGACCATGTTAATCAACTAGCTAAAAACATATCTCTGTGTTATTTATTAAGCAGCACTGTTTACTGAGAAGCCACAAGGCTCAAAAACAAAACAAAACAAAACCCTGAGATCCAGGATAGAGGGTTGGGGATTTAGCTCAGTGGTAGAGCATTTGCCTAGCAAGCGCAAGGCCCTGGGTTCGGTTCTCAACTCCAGAAAAACAAAATTAAAAAAAAAAGAAAAGAGATCCAGTATAGGCACCAAAACTACACAGAGAAACCCTGTCTCAAAAAACAAAACAAAACAAAACAAAACAAAAGACCAAAACCAAACCAAAACAAAACCCACTATAAGAGCTTATTAAGGGAAGGGAAGAGGAAAGGTGTGTATAGGCCTAAGGAATGACCATGCAGGAAGAGAGAGAAGGAATAAGTGTAAGCCACTTTTATAGGTCCCCCCTCCCTGCCGCCCCACTCATGCATATGGGCTTCCATAGCTACGCCATGTATGTGCATAGATTATGTGATCATGCAGCACATGGATTGCATAGGTTCCAAGGCCCTAGGTTGACTAAACATCTTGCCTGGCTACTGGACAGCGCATGTGCAGTCATGTAGCTGGGGGAGTAGCTAAGAATTCTAGCACTTTGGACTTAGTTACACAAGAACAGATAGATAAAAAGCTTGAAGATAGGGTTAATTCTCTGGAGGAAGCAGTCTTGTTCACAGGAAATCAAATTCAAAACATCAAGGTTAGCCTTCCCACCTCTTGCCATTCATATTTTAAATAGACTTGTGTCACTCCTCTTCCCTATAACTCTTCAGGAATTACACGGCTTCAAGTCCAGGCTTTGGGGCGTACAGAATAATTCTAATTTCTTCATGGATTTACAGCCCGTATGTTGTCAAATGATTGCAACTAGTCAGGCTAAGTTACAATCTCTCTCAGCTTCTCTGGTGGTGGAAAGATTTATAAATTCCTTGAATTCCTTTATGACAGGAGAAACCTTCTGATCATTTATTATCAATCTGGGCATTATCCTAGCCCTTGTGCTCATTCTTGTCTTCCTCCTCCCAATCATCCTCCAAAGACTGACAAGCTCTATTAGATCTCTTCAATGGGATTCCCAGACTTCTAAATTAAAGAGTAAAAAGGGGGAGATGGCATGGACAGCATGGCGAACATTGCTGCTTGACAAAGTTCCAGCATTTCAATATTGCAGACCACACTTTTCCAGCATTTTTTTACTTTTATTTTTAATGATTCTCACTACTAATGCCTTTCCTTTTAAGAAATTTTGTGGGGACTTTTGTAAAGGATAAAAATGTGTACAATGTTAGCTCCTCTAAATTAAATAATTCTTCAGAAAAAAATTCTTGCCACAACAAAACTAAGAATTCTGTTGTGCCTTCCTAATTACACCAAGAAAAGGAATGTTTCAGATTTACTAGACACACCTGATCCCAAGGATGAAATGCCTACAGTTCAGATCCAGAGCCTGAGTCCATTAAAGGCAAAAGTTCAGTTTATAAATACAGAATGGTACAGTATAATGAGAAAATAAGCCTGAAACCCCCTGCTGAAGAAAATCTCCAGCATGCTTCCATTCCCTACCTCTGTGAAATCAGATTTCATCTCTACCTCAGTGAAGTCACAAACATCTGAAGGCAATCCCCCATCTCTGTGAAGTCAGAGACTTCTTCCATTCCCACCTCTGTGAAGTTACAGACCTCTGCTTCCCATTGTCATCTCTGTGAAGTCATAGACTTCTCTTCTCTCCCCATCTCTATGAAGATGTAGATCTCAACTTCGATTTCCCATCTCTGTGATATCATAAAATTCTGCTTCCATTCCCATAATTCTCTGAAGTCATAGACTTCTGCTTCCATTCCCACATTTCTCTGAAGTCATAGACTTGTGCTACACTCCCCTATCTCCCCCTATCTCTGTGAAATCATTAATTTCTGCTTCCAAATCCCATCTCTGTGAAGTCATAGACTTCTTCCATCCCCACCTCTATGAAGTCACAGACACCTGCTTCCCTCCTCCATTTCTGTCAAATCATAGACCTCTGTTCCATCCTCATCTGTGTGAAGTCATAGACCTCTGCACCCATCCCTCATCTCTGGGAAGTCACAGACACTTGCCTTCATCCCCCATCTCTGTTTCCATCTGTTTCATTTTCAGCTTTAGGGTTAAAAAAATGCAGCAAATTGCTTTTTGGTGAGACATTCACTCTATTTTGTAGACATTATCTCACCAATAGATGTTTCAGCAGGTGAAAAAGTCCAGGGAACAATTTATGCCTATCTTTAAAGGGTGAAGAGGTTAAATGACTCATTTATGGAACTGAAAGCAGAGCTTCAGCATCTACAACAGGCTCTGTGCATAAGAGCATCAGCCAAATGTCTTCCAGAAAGTCAGTGAGCTAAAGGCTATTGAAATTTTGTCAGACATGAGTTTTTAGAGACGTCATTTATTGTAAAGTAAGAACTCGGAGATGAAGGGCACTGAAGATAGTTTATTCAAGGTACAGAACATGTGCGTTCCTTTGAGACATGATTCTGTAACAAGAAACTAAAACTGACTTTCAGCTTTCAGTTTCAGGGGATTGTCTATACAGGCATGTATAGAAGTGTTTGTTGTGTTTAGCATGATTTATAATAGGCATTTTCACAGGCCAGTCTGTGAAAATGGATTGGGACAAGTTCAGAGGTATTTTGTGATGGTTTCATAAAGCCCAACAGTGTCGGCTTTGTTCAAAAGGAATTGAATTTTGAGTCTTTGATCCTGCTTCTGTGAGTAGTGTATAAAAACCAAAAAAAATCCATTCCAAGTGAAGAAATCCTTTGTGGGGAGATCACTCCATCTTTGTCAGATGATAACTTCATCTTTTCTCAAAGTATTCTAATTATTTCCCCCTGTATTTATTAGTTTTTATGTAGGTCTATGTGTTTTTGTATGTCGATGTGTGTGCGTGTTTCCATGTACATACCATGGCATGCGTGTGGTGGCAGAAGAAAAGTGAGGAGAGTAAGCTTTCTCTTTCTACAGTGGGGGATCGAGGGATCAATGGAATTCATTGGGCTTGGCAACAAGAACCTTTGAGTGCTAAGATATCCCAAAGCCTCATCAAAGTATAGTTTATACCTTTTCTTAAGAATCTAGTCATCTGATTTTATTATATTTTGATGGTTAATTGTTGACCTATATTTCTCCGAGTACAGATGGCATTCCAACTTGTGCTCAGTTCCCCATGATCACCCAGTGTCCTAGGTGAGCTCCCTTACTCCCCATTAGCTCTCTTGGGCACATTCTCTTTTGTCTACACTAGCTCCCTTCCCCGACCAGGCAAAGGCTCTCTTGACATCTGCTTTCTCTTCTGTCTTCCATGGTTTTCAAGAGACAGTCACAATAGTTATTACCTCAGCACATGTGTATTTTCCTGTCTCCAGAAAAAGCCTTTTTAATCTGTTTTTCACATTTCTACAAACCTACCTTCCTCCTTGGCTTTATTCATCTTAAGTGAAATTGTTATTATTTGACACAATGCACATAAATTTAATTTGCTTCATTCATTGTCTCTCTCCCCCCTGTATCATGTCCCTTTGTACCGCTCTATTCATCAGAAAGAATATTCAATACAGGTTGAGGCATCATTAAGTGAGTGAAGGTAAACTGCTTTTACTATTAGTAGAATTATTGAAAAATTAAAAAAAAATACTGTTCAGAATTTAACAACTTATCTTCATGGAAAACTCCCATTATCTTATAAGCCCATAGAAAATCTTTCATGTGTTTCATCCATAAGCCAAACTATGTGAAACTATCTATAACTGATTGACTTTGAAGTATGAAAACTTTGGTTTAACCTCAGTGCAAAAGTGATCATAGGAAGAAAAATGGACAACTATCTAGAAAATATTTTATGGATAAAAACATTATTTTGTGACTTATTGTGTGCTGACTTTTTCCACATGTGAATGTCTGATATTTCAGAGTATGGTTACCTAGTTATGAAATTAAAATCAAAAGTGGGTTTATCCTGTCTTCCAGTTAACCAAAACCTCAGTGACACAGCCATGCCTGGCAGATGCAGGCTGAGACCTGGCTCATGGACCTCTCAGCACATCATCCTAGGCTCATCTGTGCATTTAGATAGTTCTGGAAAGAGAACAACTAACATTTTTTTTGTTTGTTTCCTAGAGAAAAAAATACCAAATTTACTAAAAGTTTTAAAATATTGTGTTGCTTCATCTTTTTTGATAACATCTCCACACAGATCTTTTGAATAGTCTTCTAGGAAAATTTAACTCTTACATATTATTAAAACTAACTCCCACATTTTTTTTAAGGAGTAAAGTGAAGAAAACTAGACAGAAAAACAAACTTTCAGTGTTACCCCTGACCTGATAATAGCACATTTTAAAATGTGGTAAATTTAAACTTACTAAACTCTCTGGTACGCATTTTCCCACTAAGCACTTGGTCCTCTTTATCTTATTCAGTTGACATCACTCATTATCCTTTCTGTGACAGCCACACACTGATGATGCTTAAGGACCCAGAGTGAGATCGCCTGCTCATGTAATAATTGGTGAAGATTTTTAAGGCTTCAGTGCTACTTTAAACTTCTGCTTTTTATTTTATTTTTGATATCCAGCCCGCCTCCATCTACCACGACCTTCTCTGTTCCTGCCTCTAGATTGTCATGAATCCTTGCTCCAGATTCTGTCCCTGGGGATGTTTTCTAAGTTCTGCATATTCTGAGGAGCATATCTCACTGCTTGCTGTAGATGTCCAATGAGTTAGCTCCAGTCACCTTGAATATCAGTTGACACCATAATGTCCCCCATAGTTTAGAATCCATTTCCTGTTTCTCCTTTCTGAAGATAGTTTTATCCCCAGTATACGGTGTCCAGTCAGAATCTAATGGCACATGCACCTGTGGGAGGGGATGGGATTCTAATTAAGACTCATAGAATGTTTGAATTGCAATATCTTTTTGTTTTGTTTTGTTTTTTGTTTTTCGAGACAGGGTTTCTTTATATAACTTTGGCGCCTTTCCTGAAACTCACTCTGTAGCCCAGGCTGGCTTCAAACTCAAGAGATCCGCCTTCCTCTGCCTCCCAAGTGCTGTGATTAACACGGCATGAGTCACCACTGCCTGGCGAACTGCAATATCTTAAGGCCACTCTTCAGCTATGTTTTTATTGAATTAATGGGATTATTTCTGAAATTTTCGGGATGCTGGCTTCCATGAATCATCCGTGTGATAGTTGACAACTTTCATTTATCTCAATGGTTGTGCAATTAGTTCTCAGCAGAGGAGGAAGTACGAACTCCCACATGACCATGCAGCCCAGCTCCGGGGAGACTTAATAAAAAAACCCTTGCTGTGCCTTAGTTGGTTCAGTGTTTCCTCTACTCATCAGTGTGACTTGGCCCCTCCATTTGTATCACATGTGTCTCCTGAGACACAGTGGTCCAGGCACCTTTTCTGACCTCTCCACACACTCAGTCTGGTTGATACAGTCATCTAAAATTAGTTGTTCAAACAATGGAGGAAAATGCTCTTACTAGATGCAGAAATGACACTATTAATGAGAGCCTACTGTCTGCACTAAGGGATGCACACAGATGTTGTTCCTTTAATCCTTCTAAGAGAGCAAAAGTAAAAATCTTCAGCCTATTTTGGAGATGAAAAACTGGGTTCAGGGGAATTTGGAGTAATTGGACTCTAAAGTGATCAGATGTAAGGACTGTATGCAGAACACCAGGTCCCAGTACAGCTCCCCTGGAGGGATTTCACTATTTATTCTCTCCTCTTATAACAAAATTTATTGGTGCGTTTTTCCTTTGTTCTTTTTATTAGCATATATTATATTGACTATACAAAGCAATGTTTTCACTATGACATGTGCTTATCTACGGAATATTCACATTGTTCACATTGACCCCAATTGACCTCTTGATCCCCCAGGCACTTCTGTCCGTCCTCTTCCTCTTCTTCATCTTCCTCATTTTCTTTCTCTTTCCAGAAATGGACTTTTCTACTTTCACGAATTTTAAGAATCTATATTAAGTGTATGAACAAAAGCTGGAATATTTGTATTTTATAAAACATACAATTTTTATACACAGGCTTTCAGGATTATTTCAGTTATAAGAGAATTGAACATCCTTATATGTTAGTTCAAATTAAGGAGGATATCTCCCAGTGACCATCGTCACAGGAAAGCTTCTTTAGGCTAAGCTCATCCCCCATGTCTCATGGACAGCAAGGTGGGGACATGAAGGAGGATCATGCAGACATCCTCAGGTACTTCTCCAGGATGTGCCCACATCGTCAGTGTTTTGCAGAAAGGAAAAACCTTTGACAACCCTCACAGGTATAATTTTTTCCTTCGTGATTAGTTTTGATTTGTTTTTCATGTGAAATTTACCATTTAAAAAAATGTCTGTGTCATAATAGTTAATGATTACTTTTTTCAGCATAAATCATACTTTATTCCATAATGCTTTTTAATCATTATTCTGATGTTCTAAACTAAGTCAGGTTTATAATACATACCTTGTTTTATAATAAGCCTTTGTAAGCCTCAGAGCACAATTCAGCCATGTAATAAAAGAGATGTTGCTGTGTGGAAGTCATTTTTTCCTAGCATTAACAAGCTGCATCTTCTCTAAGTAGCAGTCCTGATTAACAAATGCCTCCCAACTTATCTATAATGAGCTTCTGTTATAATTTCTCACCTTTAGAAATCATGTGTCAGTCTCTAGGAGGCTCACACCTGCCTCATTTGAGAGGAGCCGGCTGGTTCACCTTTCCTGACAGTCATTTACACTGCCTAGCAGCAATCAGCCCATCATCAGTGTTATCGGTGCTTTGGGTTTTTTCAAGGTCAACAGCAACGTCACATGATTCAGGATGGGATGTAGCTTCATGATTTCCATCCATGCCACAGTTTGTGACTTCCAAATGATGTGACAATAACATGTTTACCGTGTTATTTTAAGTGATTGTAATTTGTCATAATGGTGAGTACCATTTACCAAGCACATACTATGGGCTGAATGGAATCTTTATCACATTAACAAACTAATGATCCTCACAAGCCATGTGATTGCACTAGGGTCAGGTTCAAGTCACATCCGCGGACAAAAGGAAGCACAGGACAATGAGCTGAGCTGCCCAGGCCTGCATTTCCCTCTGGAATGTATTCAGGGGCCTCCACACAGAGTAGTTCTGCCCTAAATCCCAGGGCCAAGCACTGGAAATCTCCCTTTGAGTTGTGAGCTAATGATGTCATAGAGACTCACAAAACACCAACTATTACTGCAGCTGTTTGTTCCCTCCCACAACTTGACATTAAGACCCTGCTGCTGAAGACAGCACGCACTCCGGACACAAACACAGAGGAATTGAACTTGAAGTGACATGTGTCACACTTTGATTCATGCTTTAACATATATTAGGGTGCAGTGAAGATGGCATGCGTATAAAAACGTAGAGATGAGCCTAGGTTGCATCAGATGAATTTGTGTAGGGCTGTGTAACCCGCATGCTTTATTGCTTAACAACAAAAGTTTCTTCCCTCTGCAACTTTCTGACATCTTTCAAATCTGAAGCCTGAAAGAAAGAAAGAAGGAAAGAAAGAAAGAAAGAAAGAAAGAAAGAAAGAAAGAAAGAAAGAAAGAAAGAAAGAAAGAAAGGAAGGAAGGAAGGAAGAATGAAGGAAGGAAGGAAGGAAGGAAGGAAGGAAGGAAGGAAGGAAGAATGAAGGAAGGAAGGAAGGAAGGAAGGAAGGAAGGAAGGAAGGAAGGAAGAAGGAAGGAAAAGAAGAGAAAGAAAAGGACAGTAGGGTTTATTTTAGCTTATAGTTCTAGAAGGGATACAGTTGATCATGGCAGGGAAGGAATGGTAGCAGGAACATGAGGCTGTCTGGTGGTCAGGAAGCAGAGTGATCACATTTCATCCATATACAGGAAGTAAAGGGTGAGAATAGGAACTGGGGTCAAGTCAGGTTCTTTGATCTAGAGCTCACCTTTTGCAGGTTCCTTTCTCCCTCCCCTTTTGTTAAAAATAGATTCTTTTATCATACAATATTTTCTGATTACAGTCCCCCATCTCTCTACTGTTCCCACTTCCTCTCTACCTCCCCTCCCCTCTGGATCCACTCCCTTTCTGTTTCTCATTAGAAAAGAACAGGATTCTAAGAGATAGCAACCAAACATAACAAAATAAAAAAAACCAAGAAAAAACAAAAGCCATCACACTGAGTTTAGACGAGGCAAACCAACAGAAGGAAAAGAGCCCCAAGGGAAGACACAAGAATCAGAAATCAACTTGTTCACACACCCAGGAGTCCCATAGAAATACTGAACAAAACCCATAATATATAGACAGAGGACCTGGTACAGTGTCAGCCTTATAACTGCTGCTTCAGTCTCTGAGTTCATATGAGCCTTGCTCTGTTGATTTAGTTGGTTTTGCTGTCCTGGTGTCCTCCATCCCCTCTGGCTCTTGCATACATTGCCTCCTCTTCTGTAGGGTTCCCTGAGCTCTGAGAGGACGGAATTCATGGAGACATCCAGTTTAGACATATGTGTTCCAAGGACTCTCTCTCTATGTAATGTCTGGCTATGGGTCTCTATAGTTGTTTCCATCTGCCATAGGGGAAAGCTTTCTGATAAGGGCAGAATAAGCCACATAACTATTCATATAGCAAAATATCATTATAAGTCATTTTATTGTTATGTTTATTTATTTTTTTTAGACCAGTAGTGTTTGGTTTTACCCTAGGTTTCTGAGTTGATGGTTTTTGGTCATCCAAATTGTATCCTGTATAGGTACCATATCATTGAGTGGACCTTAAATCAAATCGGGCATGATACCATTTTTGAGCAGTCTACTCAAAGGTAAAATGCACCCACACAAATTCAAACAAAATGGTCTCCAAAGGCTCAGTGTGTCTGCGGATCCCTGTATCCAAATTAAACACTCAATAACACATTGTAGACTCAACCCTAATCTGAATCACTTTCATTCTTGAGGAGAGGTTCATGTAACAGCTGTACTGAGACAGGAACATGGAGACACAGCTCCTACATACTTCTGTTTGTTGTGCACATATTTAGACATATTTATGTCTGCTGGTAGAAAACACAGAGATGGAAAAGATAGAATTTCTGTGGAAAGTTTGTTAAAATTTCTGCTCCAGAAAAATTGAGCTCCTTAGAGGAACTATTAGATTAACTAGCAGCTGTACATTCCTGGGCTTTCTCCAGCCTGGTTTAATGACATCGTTACCAGGCAATAGCATGTCAGAGTCAAATCCTCTTGTCAAATCTTCCCACCTTGGGAAGTAATACAAATCCGTTTCTCTGTTGAGATCATTTTTGTTTGCCCCTAAGTTAACAGAGATAACTATTTTCTAGAACTCAACCCACTTACCATTTTAATAGCCCATTAGTGTCCCCGTGAACAGCCATGAGGATTGATGGGGTGGCATTTCTGAGCCACAGTAAGCTTGTAAAATGAGAAGATTTGTATAAATGAAAGCCAGTAATTCTAACACTGCAAAGGTTCCCATTTGGATTTCCATTTGTGCTCACAGAATGATCCTGCAGGCCTTGCAAAACTCCCATAGCATTGTCTTTTCCTACCTTACTACAATGTGCACAGTAGCAATTTGAAACCACAAAGCATCTCAGGAAATCTATGTCAACACCTGAAACAGAGACTTATACATGAACCCTAAAGTGGTAGGTAAGCCATGGCTGTATATGATGCTAGTGAAATGTATGCTTTTATAGGAACATGAAACTAAGAAGGGAGAATACAGTGGCCATTTGCCTGTCAACTTGATTGCGTTGAGAAATACTTGGGAAATTGGTAAGGTACTCTGGGTGTTCTTGGGAGGGCTCTGCATATAGATGGTAAATTCAGTTGTACTCTGAATGTGGTCAGTGCCATTCAACAGCTTGAACTCAGATGGACCAAAAGAGGAATAGGAGGAGCCCATTAGCTCATAACATTTTCCTGCTGCCATGAGGAGAGATATTCTCTTTCACCACAG
Organism: Peromyscus maniculatus bairdii; assembly: GCF_049852395.1. NCBI lineage: Eukaryota > Metazoa > Chordata > Mammalia > Rodentia > Cricetidae > Peromyscus > Peromyscus maniculatus. Next base: position 56,813,139 of record NC_134852.1, on the reverse strand, counting down.
GCCTAAGGACAATGATCCAGGCAGCCATGCACCAAATAAATCTTTCTCCATTTAAATTATTTCCTTTGGGCCGGGCGGTGGTGGCGCACGCCTTTAATCCCAGCACTCGGGAGGCAGAGGCAGGCAGATCTCTGTGAGTTCGAGGCCAGCCTGGTCTACCAAATGAGTCCCAGGAAAGGCGCAAAGCTACACAGAGAAACCCTGTCTCGAAAAACCAAAAAAAAAAAAAAAAAAATTATTTCCTTCATGTACTTGTGAAAGCAACAAAATTGTGAGCTGTACATGGACACTGGACAGGACACACAGCTGCACATCAGGGACATTTTGTTTAGGATCCACATGCCTCATCCCACCAAGCCCTACTGAAAATCTTTGTCAATTTTGAACTTAAAGTGTCATATTTCATATGAACTAAAATAAACTGCACAGAGCTGATTTTCTTCTCATAAATAATACAATATAAACAATATAATATATAATTGACTCTCTATTCGGTGTTTTAGTTCCAAGAACACCTACAAATACCACAACCTAAAGTTGTTTATGGTGTAGAATTTGCATATGTCTTATGTACTTCATCCTATAGGCTTTCATTCATTTCTGTTGATATTGAAACCTAATCAATGAAACTGTTTGCAAATGCAGTATTGCTTAGGGCATAAAAACAAGAAAAATAATCTGCAAATGTTTAGACTCTCTTATTTTAGATATTTTCAATTCATTATTGGCATGTCTCATGGATATAAAACGCATGTACACACAGAGCTAAATGTATTCCCTGATAAACTTTAAAATACATTTTTTATGAGTTTTCAGGGTTTTCTCATAAGGAGAGAGTATTGAGTTACATAGATTGAAGTGTGTCTTTCCCAAATCCATGAATATCTGACTCCAGTGAAATTGCATTGGTAAGAAGGTAATCAGGAATTAGTTAGGGTAAACTGAGGTCAGAAGGGTGGAGCCTTGTTCTCATGAGGCTAATATTGAGTTTTTCTCTGCCTCCACTACTTAAAGGCAAAAGTAGAAGTAGGTAATTGCATTCCAGCCAGGAAGGGAGTTCTCATAATAAATAAAACTCTACCAGAATCATAGCATGCAGTTTCCATTCTTTTATAATAAAATTAATTGACTCTGCCAGGCACATCAGTGTGAAGCTTTATTCTTAGAAACTCTGGAGAAGCGGAGACAGTGAGATAACTTAAACACAGGGGCTCCAGACTAGTTTGGGAAACAATGTGAGGCAGGCTCAAGGAATCCAACTGCTGTAAATCCAAGTTATTGGAACTGTGATCTGTGAGATGTTCTTCATGTGTACTTAAAATAGTTTCATTTACCTTCATAGCTACAGACAAAACATACCACAGAAAGAGAATACACAGGGGACCTTGAGCAAAACATAAACATCAGAAAACATAATGCAGATGGAGGATTGGTAAACAGTGGATTAAAGTGCTAGGTGTTTTCCTGTGTTTCCAGTTAGTATTTATCAAATGAGTCCCATGCAGAGTATGACAGCTTTGGGTAAGTCACTTCTGCAATGTTGCCATAGTTACCACTGGTGCAATAATTTCTGATGTCTTTGCAGACAGAAAAAAACACTGCACAGATTGGAAGAATTGAACTGATGATATATCTTTAAGTTTTTAAAATAGTCTTCTTGACTAAAGGAAGTTCTGGAAGTCTGGAAGTCTCTGTAGGATCATACTGTCCTCTATAAAGCTTCTCTGATAAGTGCACCTGCCAGTGCTGTTTGGCTCCTGAACTAGTGATGTCTTCAAGCCAACATTAATGGCAACTTTAAATACATGCCATAGCATAGGTTTCTCAAGTATTTGAAATATACTTAAAGTAAAGACAACTGTTTTAATACAATGATCAAACGCTGAAGGTTTTGCTAGGGCATTCAGCATTAGCCAAGTCTTCCAGACCACAGCAACCCACTAGGTAACTTGAGGGATCAAGCCAAATAATTGTTTGACAGAAGCAAAGAAAACTGAGAGTCAGCAAAAGCTTATTAGGAAGTAGACCTTTTGGCTTTAAAGTCTTCAATCCCAGTTGTCTCCTATGAAGTAAACATAAGGGGACTGTAGACAAATTTCTAAATGGTCTTATTAATAAAAAACATGGAGACAGATATAGGAGTGAAAACCTGACCCAGAGATCAGAGGAATAGGAACAGCCACATGCTAACCTCACCTCACCAACTCCACAGCTTCCAAAGGTGAGACTTCCTGTCTACCCATGCCTCTCTCTGTCCAACTACATCACTTCTTCTTCCTGCCCAGCTTTGTCACTTCCTGTCTGTCTGTACAGACCTCCAGACCCCCATGGCTAACTAGTATTGGAATTTAAGGTATGTACCACTACACCTGGCTCTGTTCCCTAGTGTGGCCTTAAACTCACAGAGATCCAGACAGATAGATCCCTGCCTGCCAAGTCATAGGATTAAAGGTGTGTGCTACCATTGCCTGACTTCTATATAGTGGCTGACTTTTCCCTCAGATCTCCAGGCAAGTTTTATTTTATTGGGAGACACAGTATATTGGGGGACACAATACATCACCACACATCAGCTTGATTTCTGTATATTCAGTGAGAGATATATGTGTTGTCTTCAGCAATAAGTCCTTGCTGTAGTTTGTGGAGTGAAACCTGCAGCCTTGGCAACAGCTTGGGTTGTTTGGGGGCTTCCATGGGACCCCTAGGGCCAACAACTCAATTAGATGCAACTCAGTCTTGGTACTGGAAGATTTATTTGGTTATTAGAAAAGGCTGTAGGGGTTCTATCCTCCCCATTATTTAGTGATTTTATTTATCTAACCTTCATATACATATACATATACATATACATATACATATACATATACATATACATATACATATACGTGTGTGTGTGTGTGTGTGTGTGTGTGTATTTATATATAAGCTTATACTGTACTAGGTTTCCATACTACCCCTCAACTGGTCCTTAATTTTAGCTGTGTCTCCCTGTATTCCCTCCTCAGTTACTTCTCTCCCCCGCTCCAGACTTTATCTTCCCGTTCTAGCATCCCATCCATTTATATATATATATTCTATTTTCATTTCCTAACATGATCTCTGTGTAACCCCCCAAAAACACACATGCACACAGTCCCTTACTCTATGCTTAATCTCAATGGCTTTACAGATTGTAGCTTGGTTATCAGTGACTTAACAGAAAATATCTACATAGAAGTGAATAAAACCATACTTGTATTTCCGAGTCTGAATTACCTCACTTACAATTATTTCTTTTTTTAGTTCCATCTGCTTACCTATGAATTTCATGATTTCATTTTTTAAACAACTGAGTAATATTCCATCCTCTAAATGCACCACATTTTCTTTATCCATTCTTCTGTTGAGGGAAATCTATGTTGTTTCCAATTTCTGGCTATTATGACTAGAGCAGCAATTAACTTGAACCACCACATTGATATCCATTGTGGCTGTAAGGCTTGTATACTCTTACCAGCAAATGAAGAGTGCTCCTCTTGCTTTAAATCCTCCCCAGCATGAGCTGTCACTTCTTCTGTTGATCTTAGCCATTTTGACAGGTTAATTGGACAGGTAAAGATGAAATCACAAAGTAGTTTTGATTACCATTTCACTGGTGGCTAAAAATGTAGAGCATTTCATTAAGTGTTTCTCAGCCAATTGAGATTCATCTATTGAGAATTTTCCCCATTAAAAAAAATTATTTACTTTACATCCTGGCTGCAGTTTACCCTGTCTCCTCTCCTCCTAGTCCTTCCTCCTACCACTCTACTCCCACCCCCAAATTCACTTCTCCCCTGTTTCTGTTCAGAGAAGGGCAGGTCTCTCATGAATATCAACAAAATATGGCATATCAAGTTGCAGTAAGACTAAGCACCTTCACATGTATTAAGGCTGGGAGAGACTACCCAGTATGAGGAGTAGGGTTCCAAAAGCCAGTAAAAGAGTCAGAACTCTACCTCATTCTAGAATTCATATATCCTGTAAATGCCTTTATTAATTTTAAAATTCAAATTTTAAAATTGTTTTAACAAATAAAACAAATCTTAATCCCAAAGAGACACATTTGGAGATCTGTTAGTGATGATAAAGTGAGAGAAATAATTTCTTTTTCCACTGGTCTTCAGCTTACATGTCCTGTTTCATTTGTTGCATCCTGTGAGATACTCATCTCACAGGTTAAGAAATAAGAGGACACTTTAGAACAGATACACAATTTTAGAATTATTGACTCCTTCTCTAAACCCAGAAAAATATACAGAACCTAGTGTTTCCTGCATGAATGAACAGTGATAACTTGTGAGAATTAGAGCAGAAGAGATCGCAGTGTGGAGCCAAGAGTTGCCCCTATGGCCTTTCGTAATTGCAAGTCTCACCTGTCATCAATGGGTTTCTTCTGCAGCACAAGATTGTTGTCAGAGTTCAGAGAACACGTGACTGTGGGTGCCCATCTTCAAGTGGGTATGTACCACAACACACACTGAGGCTCTGAGAGCCCAGGTATATCTTGGACTCTGTAGAATATATGGTGTAAAATTACTTATCGAGGAAGAAGTGAATTTGAAAATGGAGTGTTTTGAGAAGGGGACATTGTGGGGACACAAGAAGAGTTGCAAGGAAGAGAAAATTCAATGGCCTAATGTATAAAAATCCTCAAAAAAAATTAAAAAACACACACTGTGGTGGATGTGTGCTAACTCCTGCTGTGGCCAGTCATCTCTTTTAAAATCTGACGTTGGCTGGGTAACAAAGCTCAGCAGGAAGAGCGTCTTGACACACAAGCCTGATGATCTTTGCTTGATCCTCAGAACTCAAGGTGGAAGAAGAGACCCCACCAAGTTGTCCTCCAGTTTCCACACACACCCCCACACACATCATCCACACAGAACAATAATAAATAAAATATTATTTAAATTTGATACCTTTCTCAATCATACTTTCTGAATTTTGCATTATAATTGATACTTTTAAAAAATGTATCTGTAAAACACAGTAACAGTAACCATCAGTGGCCACAAAGGAGCATGTCTGATGTCTCTGCTGTATCAAATGGCGTAAAAATATCTTAAAAAAATTTTTTTGGGGGTGAAAAATACTCATTTTATAAAGAATAAACAGATGGAAATTCACTTAATTTAATTGAAGAGAATTTTTAGACTTAATTATGTGATTCTTGTGAACAAGAGGGTAGATATTTGCAGTTAGTATAAGAAAAGGTATATTTTATTATGCTGAAGGTCATCACATAAATTTCTAACTAGTGTCCTGAGCCTCCCTTCCCAAGGCTGCTCACCTGTGTGACGTATCTTAGTTGAAGGTCAGGTCCGGCCTCTAACAGTGTCTTTGAGGGCCAGGATCCTGGGGGAGACTCTACAGATGCAGGGCAGATCAAGGTGGGATCTCTCCAGATGTGCAGAGCAGAGCGTTGTATGTTGCTTATACATTTTTCAGGGCATCATGGGGTTCTGGGCCTGTGTCTGGTTATCTTGAATGAGTGATGTTGCTGGGTTCTGGTTATCAGGTGCAGACTTGGGTATACTAGAGTTCCTGACTAAGCTATTTTTACTTGTCCAAAAGGCATTTTTTTACTATGCTCACTACAATGATATTATTTAATTTTATTTTATGAGAAAATACTTATTATTCATCATATATCAGAACAATATTTTACTATTTCCCATGTTAAATAAGAATTATGTACTTTAAAATAAAATGTGAAATAATGTTTCCATATCAAAAAATACCTTATAAAGTTCCCTGAGAGTGAGGTGTACACATCATGATTTTCTTTTTTCCTTTTTTCTCCTCCTCCTTTTCCATTATTTTGTATGTCCCTGTGTGTGTGTGTGCGCGTGCACACGCACATGTGCTGAGTAATTAACAGAACACTGATGTAAGTGAGGCTTTGTTTCATTTTCAAGGACAAGGCCCACATACAGCACTAAGCAGTTGAGTGAGTAATGGTGACAAATGCTGGAGACTAGTCACATGACACTTTATGCTCCACCTGATAACTTTCAGTAAGACAGAGACATCCTGGAAAACTGTACAATGTCAGATAAATTATAGCGCTAATGTAAATTTCCCTAACTTTTATAAAAATATTTTTTTATTCCAAGGATTCAGCACTTTTAAAGTCTGATCCATAAAAGATTAAACTAAATAATAAAACCCACAGAAGACAACAGTTATCTCTATGGCTATTGATCCTAAAAAATATTGGATTAGAATAATATTCTAAAGGTTGGAGAGACAGTGATTAAGGTTAAGATAAAGGTTTTGAAATATTTTTAGCTATTTTTCTCATAGGTGAAAGAAAAAGAGAGACAGAGATACACACAGAGAGAAAGAGAGCCAGAGAGGGAGAGAGGAGGCAGAGTTAAGACAGAGAATGAGAATGAGATGTGAAGTGACATTTGAATTAACCAAATTGAAGTAATATGAAATGAAAGAAAACAAGATCAGAAATTGAGTATTACTGATGATTTTTTACTCTTATTTTAGAAAAAAAATCAGTGATGCTTCAAAAAGATATATAGATGGACCCGGCAGACCTAAGGCAGAGTCCATTCTAGTGTCATGTCTTCTGTGTCCGGGTCCCATTGAGCATCACCAAAAGTAGGTAATCTTTGTGCATGGTTATCTCAAAGCAAGGAAACAGATATAAAGGAAAAACAAGGGGGCAGACAAAGAAGAGGGACGAGATAATCACGCCCTGGACGTGCACAGGGTGAAGAATCATTGAAAGCTCATGTCGGAGAAGGAACTCGCCTCATTAAACTCACACTCTAAAGCTGTCCTAGCTTCCCATGCAGCTGTGCTACACTTGCTGAGGAGGCAAAGATGTCAGATGCTTTAAAAATCTTTTTAAAAACCATCACCCCAGGACTCCCTTTCACCAAGCAAGATATAAAACACTTGACTTATGCCTTGCAAACCTGACTCACATCCAACTGGTGTCTTCAGAGCCCAACTTACTCCATAAGAGAAGAAATAGATGGCCAATACAACACCAGTGTTTGAAGCTGGACAGGGAATGCCAGTGGTGGAAGCAGTTTGCAGTCCATTGCTGTTTTGCCTGCAGCATTCCTGGGGTCAGAGTTTCCAACGGTGCTTGGTGGATATTAACAGAAAAGTCCTCTTTCAAGGGCATTGGTTATGAGCATCTGTTTTGAAAAGGAAAAAATGACTGGGGGCCACAAAACCTGCACAGCACATTCATAATGCACATATATATTAACTCATGTTATCCTCCAACAAAAACGGAAATTAGAGTTAGGAGACTATTAGTGTCAACTCTGTCTACCTGACTGAAGCTCATATGCTCCTTACATATATCCCACTGTTGAGAAGTAGAACTTGTACCTTAGACAGTAAGAACCCACTTCAACACTCCAAGCACATGTAATTATATACTCTTCTAAAATAATGTAATCAGAAGCCTTCAGATGCACTCATTCATACAGGAAATTATTCTATTTTTTGAACTGTTAAAGAGGTGGCTATGGTTCTGCACTCTGAAATTTTTTTTTTAATTAGAGGGTAAAGAATTTTGACTTTTCTATATTCCATGTTTATAAATGGTGGTGAGAACATCCATATATATATATATATATATATATATATATATATATATATATATATATATACACATGTACTATTGGCTTGATAAACTGCAGGTGATAAATGATGCTGAGAGCATATGTATGTGTATATGTACATGTATATATGTGTACTGTGCTGTGGGATGGTCTGTATGTCAAATGCTCTGATTGGTCAATAAATAAAACACTGATTGGCCAGTGGCCAGGCAGGAAGTATAGGTGGGACTAACACAGAGGAGAATTGAGAGAACAGGAATGTGGGAAGAGATACTGCGAGCCGCTGCCATGACAAGCAGCATGTGAAGATGCCGGTAAGCCACGAGCCACGTGGCAAGATATAGATTTATAGAAATGGATTAATTTAAGCTATAAGAACAGTTGGCAAGAATCCTGCCAAGGCCATGCAGTTTGTAAGCAATATAAGTCTCTGTGTTTACTTGGTTGGGTCTGAGCGGCTATGAGACTGGTGGGTGACAAAGATTTGTCCTGACTGTGGGCCAGGCAGGAAAACTCTAGCTACAGTACTGTTGGGTTGATAAGCTGCAGTGATGGGCTCCCATTACACATTCCACCTCTGTCCATAGCATGGTGTGATGTCTAGTCACATGACTGTGCCCTGTGGATCCCCAGCAAACAAAATTGAAACAGAGCTTGCGTAGTGCTTTCAGGTTGGGGTTTACTCCCTTGGAAAGTGTCTGGAATTTAAGAAATCCATGCAGGATTGACCTTGAGTCAAGGAATCTCTGTTAGACAGCACCTACATGAGAGTGAGAGCACTCTGGGTGTTCCCTCATCATACTCTTAGAAACTACAGCTGCAGCTGGACCTGGAACACTGAGAGCAGAGTTACACACTCAGAGAAATGCATGACGGTTCCTTAAACCGTTACATTTCATGGTGGTTTATTGCATGACATGAGTTATTACTCAAATGTGTTGTTTGACTTTTAAAAACAACCTTGTGACTTGTCTTAGTCAGCAACAGTGAACCAGCTTCCCTACAGTCAGAGCCAATAGCCTGACCAATCTTTGTCAGCATGCACATAACATTCTTAATAGATAAATGCCACAAAACCAATAAACTCTCTTCTGTGCATTTATGCAAAAGCTGTATTAATTTGCTCCCCATAACAAATTGTAGCCCTTGAAAACGGATTTAAAAAAGACTTCTTACAATAAATTGAATAATTTAAATGATAATACATCAAAATTTAATAATAGCTATTTTCAGTTCAAATGCAGAACATCTAAGTGAAAATAGAGCTTTGATGTCTCCCTTCATCAGGTTGATTCTGAGGCAATCCACCTATGGACTCAGTCTGTCTGCCTGTCTATCTGTCTTTCCATCTATCTATCATCTATCTGTCTACTTCTCTCTGTGCCCCCCATCCCTCCCTCAAACTCACACTTGCAGATCTCTTGCAGATTCTATATCACTTATTTGAAGTCATCATTATCTGCTGTGCCTAAAAATTGTAAAGATTTATAGTAAAACCAAGAATAAATTTTATCTGTTGTTGATCTTTTCTAAGCACTATGTTCTTTTCTTGTTTGTCTTTGTTTGCTATTGACATTCCCCTCCCCTCTACTCCACTTCCTTCCCCTCCACTCCTCTCTCCTCCCCTCAACTCTCCTCCCCTCCACTCCCCTTTACTCTACTCCCTTCTCCTCCACTCTGCTCTCCTCCCTTCCACTCCATTCCCCCATCTCTTCCCTTCCCTCCCTCCCCTCCTCCTTTCCTCCCTTCTCCTCTCTTTTTCCCCCTCTCCCCCTCCTCTTTTTCTGTTTTAGAGACCGACCGGCTTTCCTGTAGTTCAGGCTGGCCTCCAACTCACTATCTATGCAGCCCAAGCTGAGTTTGAACTCCTGGTCCTCCTACCTCCACCTGAACGAATGTCAGTTTGTTTGAGCAGGCTTGGCACACAGGAGAGTTAAAGACAGGATAATGCTATCTTCTCAGTTTGCCTCCTGCACATCTTAGGAAGAAGTAGTTGTAGGGCCCAGATTGAGGTAGGGTACAAAGTGTGAATATATTTAGTCACAGCTCCATCATCACACCAGGTTATATTCACAGTCTTGTACTGGTCTTTTAAATTAAATTTATTTTTAATTTTGTAGATGTGTACTGCAATTACATAATTTACACCTTCATCTCTTTCTTCCAACACTCTCATGTCATCTTCTACCCCAATCCCGTGCTCAATCTCAAATGCACTGCCTCTTTTTCCTATACACACACACACACACACACACACACACACACACACACACACAAATGAATATATAAATATACCCTGCTGGGTCCACTTAATGTTTCTGTCATAAATGTGTGTGTGTGTGTGTGTGTGTGTGTGTGTACAGATACAGACACAGATACAAAATCAATATATCAATATCTCTATCTCTATCCATCTATGTATGTATGTATGTATGTATGTATGTATGTATCTATCTATCTATCTATCTATCTATCTATCTATCTATCTATCTATAAATATGTGTTAGATAACCAATTAGGATGCTCATGCCTGGGGTAGACAGACTAATTCTTCTCTCAGTAGCCATTTACTATCTGTATGATTTCATCTAAAAGTGAGATTCTAAGTGACTTTTAGTTCTGTTAAATTGACATTAAAATTAACCAAAATAACCACCTATCCAACAACTATTAGAGCTCTCTTTAATGTCCCATAATTCCTTCTGCTCAAATTTAGTGCAAGTAGTTTACAATGCCATCAAACTTGATTTGAGACTTTCAAGACCCCTTCTTTTTTCCTTATAAAATATTTTTTAAAATTTATTCTTCGCTTACATTACATCTTGAATGCAGTTTCTCCCACCCACTTCCCTTCTCCCCCATACCCATCCCTCCTCTGTTTCCCTTCAAAAAGAGCAGGCTACCCAGGGATATCAACTGAACACAGCATAACAAGTTACAGTAAGATTAAGCACAAGCCCGCATATCAAGGCTGGAAGAGGCAACCCAGTAGGAGGAAAAGGGTCCCAAGAACAGGTAAAGGAGTCAGAGACATTCCCACTCCCACTGTTAGGAGTCCCACAGGAACACCAAGCTATACAACTGTAACATATATGCAGAGGACCTAGCTCAGACCCATGCAGGCTCAGTGATTGACACTTCAGTCTCTGTGAGCCCCTATAAGCCCTGCTTAGTTGATTCTGCCTGCCATGGCCTCCTGCTGTCCTTGGCCCCTCTGGCTCCTATAATCCTTACTCCCCCTCTTCTGAGGGCCTCCTCAAGCTCTGCCTACTGTGGGTCTGTGCATCTGCTCCCATCAGTTGCTAGAGGAAGCCTCTCTGATGATGATTGGGCTAGGCCATGGATCTGTGAGTACAGCAGAATATCATTAGGAATCACTTCATTGACTTTTCTTTTTTTCTGGGGGGTGAGGTGGGCAGGCAGTTGTGTTTGGTTCTGGTTCCTGGCCACCCAGGCAATGTCAGGCATGGGCTCTCTCTCATGGTGTGGGCCTCAAGCTGGAGCAGTCATTGGTTGGTCACTCCTACTAGTTCTATGCAACAATTACCCTGGTACATCAAAGTTTCAAAATGAAGTGTGCATATCTAATGGCCAATTTAAACTATTAGAGGGATTTTTACTTTTCACTCAATCTGTAAGAAAAGTTTGTTATGTGTTGTATGATGAACCCTGAAACAAAAGGAAAGGTAGAGCATAGCCACTCATTAAGAAGACACAGCTGGGCACTAAAATGATGCAGCCATACACTAATAGGATTGCTGTCAGTAATATAATCTTCCACAGTTACATGCCTTGGAGCTTTGGGAAATATGGAAGGGTATTTGCTCCATGCACACAGCTCATTCTGCAGTGGGCAATATTGAATGTCACTGCATCCTCAACAGCCGAAGGAGATAGCAAGGGAAAACAAAATACCAGTTTTTAAAATCCTAAAAACAAAATACGTTTGTTGTAATAGAACAATTAAAAAATTAAGTTAATTAAAAGAGAGCCTACAAAGTAAGCTTTATGAAGTTAAGAATCACAGTGTTTTGCCTCTCAGATACCTAACACATTGCTTACACACAGTCAGTGCAATATTTTATATCATAATTCTGATAATTATTATATGAGAGACTATGATGTTTGCTCACCTATGTGGTGGTCAATTAAATAGAACTACTTTCTATTTCTATGCATGCATTTTTTGCATGTGTTTGTGTGTGGGTGTACAGATGTGTATGTTTGTTGGCATGTGTGTGGCACATATGTGTCTGTGCAAGTATATGGATGCAAATGCTTATGGGAGATGTCAGCAGTCTTCCTTAGTCATTCATCACCTCATCCACTGAGGTGTAGTCCCCCTGAAGCCAGCGCTCACAGATGTGGGTTCCTCAAAGTAGCCATTCTGCTCTGTTGGTCTTCTGTGTTGCTTGACCTTCACACTGGAATTTTAAGAGGGATTTTTGTCCTTTGACTTTAATTGATTCTAGCATCCAGGCTCCAGTCCTTGCATGATAAGAGCTTTATTTACTGAGCTACTCCCCTACCTCCCAGTCTGCACATCTTTATTAATGGAATTATTCATACCTACTTTTATACAAAACCTACTGTGTCTGAAAAAAATATATACTAATGTGAAACATTCTAAAACCTTATTATATACCATATGGTTTAAAGAAAGCACTGTTTCTCATGTAACTTAGTTACATTGACTTATGAGTTATGCTGGTGCTCTTGGATATAAAGCTAGTATCTTGCTATATTCATTGAGGATGCATCCAAATCATCAGTTAGAAATGAGACACACCTGACAAACATCTACAGACAGTGGGATAGCTCCTAGAATATAATGGGGATTGGGAGAGAAAGCTTGTATACAAAGTGTACAATATTATCATAGAAGAAAAACAAGTTGGCACAGAACCCTACATTTATGCACCAAGGCTAAGATTTAATAGACAGTGACTATGAGATTATTGTCTGAGGATGTAAGCTTATTGTTCGGTAGTTGTAGTGACAAGCACCTCCACTCTCAGCATATGGAAGCAGAGGAAGTACTTCATTGAACATTCCTGGCCACCATAGTGTATGGAGTGTCAGCCTTGCTATACTGTGAGAACTTGTCTCAAAACTAACAGACAAAAAAGAAAAAGAAAGAAAGAAAGAAGAAGAAAGGAAGAATGAGAGAAGGAATGAAGAATGAAGGAAGGCAGGAAAGAAGGAAGGAAGGAAAGAATGAAGGAAGGAAGGAAGAAAGGAAGGAAGGCAGAAAGGAAGGAGGGAAGGAAGGGAGGAAAGGAAAGGAAAAAAGAAGTTCCAGGCACAATCTCTTTTTCTCACATATGAAAATTATAGAAAAGTGTGCTTAAGTAATATTAAGTAGACACTAATATTTTCATATCAGAGAGTCTATGGTCAAGGAAAAGAAAATAATAAACACATTTTACTATTTATGAATTTATTTATTTATTTATATTACATTCTGGCTGCAGTTTCTCCTTCCTTCTCTCCACCAGCCCCTACCCCAGCCCCTCTGTTCCCACCCCCAATCCACCTCTCCTCCATTTCTGTTTAGGAAAGGGTAGGTCTCCCATGAGTATCAACAAAATATGGCAAATCAAGTTGCAGTAGTACTAAACACCTCCTCTTGTATTAAGAGTGAGCAAGGTGACCCAGTATGAGCAGTAAGATCTCAAAAGCCAGTAAAAGAGTCAGAGAGGGCCACTGCTCCCATTATTAGGAGTCCCATAAGAAGACCAATGTATATAATGTTAATATATGCAGTGTGCCTAGATCAGACCCATGCAGGCTCCCTGGTTGTCAGTTCAGTCTCTGTGAGCCCCTATGAGCCCAGGTTAGTTGATTCTGTGAGTTTTATTGTGGTGTCCTTGACCCCTCTGGCTCCTACGGTCCTTTCTTCCCCTCTTCTGCAGCATTCCCTGAGCTCTAGCTAATGTTTAGCTGTGGATCTGTATCTGTTTCCATCAACTGCTCAATGAAGCCTCTCTGATGACAACTGGGCTAGGCACCAATCTATGAGTATGGCAGAAAATCACTAGATATCATTACATTGACATTTTTCCCTTTAGTCATGTTTGCTTCTATTCTAGGTCTCTGGGTCATCCAGCCTCTGAGTTCCAATGTTCCAGGTGGTCTCAGGGTTGGGCTTACTCTCCAGGCATGGGTTTAAGGATAGACCAGACATTGGTTGGCCACTCCATCAATTTCTAGGCCACCCTTACCTCAGCACATCCATAGGCAGGATAGACTGTAGGTTGAAGGTTATGTGACTGGGTTGGTTTCCCACTCCCTTCACTTGAAGTCTTGCCTGGTCACAGGAGATGGCCAGTTCAGGCTATCTGCTATTTCTAGGAGTCATGGTTGGGGCTATCCTTGTAGATTCCTGGAAGATTCCGTTGTGTCAGGTTTTTATTCTGACCCTGAAATGCCCCCCCCCCATTTCTAGTAGTCTCTTTCAATACTCTTCCCCTTCCTCTCTGCCCCTCCCCACCTGATCACTCATATTCTCATTCCCACCCACCTGCAGTCTACTCACAAAAACCCACAGAGATGCAGATGTCACCCCTTAAACCCTCCTTGTTACCTAGTCTCTGTGTCTGTAGATTGTGGCATATTTATCCTTTATTTTATAGCTAATATCCACTTATGAGTAAGTACATACCTTATTTGTCTTTCTTGATCTGGGTTACCTCACTCAGGATGATCTTTTCTAGTTCATCCATTATAAGGAAAATTCATTTTCCTTTTTAAAGTATTCTCTTTCTCCCTTTTCTGAAGTAGCAAATAGCTCCACAATTTAAAGGCAGAAATCTTAGGTTCTGTTGTTAGAGGTCACAATGGGATCACTGGGATGTGCAAAGAGCTTGGGTCCTGAGCCCTGGGTGTGCACCCTGATGGTTGTGGCATTCAGGTATAAGAGGTTCATTGTCCTTAGCACTAGGACTCAGACTTTTAAAACTAATTCCTATATCAAGTGTCTGGACAACACTTTTGAAAATGTTTAGAAGTGAAGTTAACTTAATGGTCCAGTGACCATATGGAATCTACACACTCCCTGGTACACAATGGCTTACCGTGAGTCTTCTCTTACTTTGTTATTATTGTCTGTATTATTTCTCCAAAGAAGATAGGAACTGAAAGAGGAAAGGAAGGAGGGAGGGGAATCTGTAATCAGGCTGGGGAAAATTAATTAATCAATTAATAAAAGGAAAAAGAAAAAAGAACATCCATGAAGTGTCTAAGGTAATAAAACACACAGAGGAACAACATGCTTCTTTTCTGTCTCCAAAGTCCAATTCTCTTGTTTCTTTTCTATTTATCCAGCTTCTCCTTTGCATTTGATATGAGTTTGGCAGTCAATCCTCCATGCATCCATTTCACTCTGCTCTGATGCCTTCAGTACAACCGCACTGTAATAAGGTCCAATCAGAATTCCAAACTTACACAGGGAATCTGGGATTCACAAGAAAAGGCTCTATCCATTGGTAAATTTAGTAAGTTAGTATCTTATGAGAGTTGACTATTTCCCCTGAGCAAGCCTGTGTGATAGTGAAGCCAAAGGTGACAAATCAGACTGGACACCGGGACTGTTCTCAGAGAGCCAAGGAGAACAAACAACATTAAAAATCATCAAATGCATTTTAACATTCAACTGCTACAATACGAAAAACTTAAAAAAAAATAGTAGTTCAACCAAAGACCAGAGCGAAAAGGATATCTGATTTGACGTGGATGGCACTTTTATAGTTAATGTTTTATGCACATAGAGATCCAAACTTTCATTAAATCATCTGTGAGTAATCCTTACTAAAACTATACAGAACAGTACATATTAAAATGTGTGTTTATTTTTCTTTTACTTCAGTTCTCCTCTTCATAATATATAACTTCTTTCTCTGGTACTTCAGGTTGAATCATCTACTTTATTTATTTATTTATTTATTTATTTATTTATTTATTTATTTATTAACTGAGCTGATTTCATTATTCAGCTTAGGTATTTTAAAAACAAATTTCATTAGTAATTTGTATTGTCTCAAATTACCCCATTAAGTAAAACTATTTTGTCTCACAGGCAAGATGTCATTTTGTCTCATTGAAGCTGTCAACAGTCATGGCATACAAGGTTGCATTTTCCTTTTATTTTGAGTTTTCTTATTTTTTTATGATTCTTAATTTGTATTCTATACAAGCTTTGACTGGTTATTAATTCTATGCTTTTATTTGAGGATTTCCTTGTGTTTGTTTCTTCATATTGTCTCAGTTGTCATAGTCTATATTTCAGTTGTGGAAAATACACTCATAATTTCTGTGTTGAGTACAAAAAAGGGAAATATGTCATTTTACAGGTGTCCTGGTTATTAGTGATTTATTTATTTTTTCTTGCTGGGTGGATGGACAATCAAAGCCTGGCCCCAAGCTATTATTGACACTAGAAATACAGCTTCCATGTCAGAGGGAATAATAGAACATAAGTGACTATGGCCTGGCAACACAGATTCATGTTATTCTAATTACCATGTTCTGATGTGGTAAAAGCTTCATGACACTTTTTATAATACCAGGGCAAAGGCAATCATAAACCAAGAAACATTCCAGATATATTGGTGGAACCATCAGTTAACCAATTTACAGCAAAGGGAAAATTTCTGGTATCAGTCTTAGCTGGTATTTGATTATATTCTTAGCTTCTGGGTTGCAGGGAGGTAGCAGAGAGTTTGTAAACTCTGGAAGAGTGTCTTTGAAGGGCAAGGATTTTAGGTCATTCACAGAGGTAGTCCATTAATAACTATTTAGGGGAGACTAAAACAGTCCATGATAATTTGGTTCTGGACCTGAAGTAGTCCCTCTCCACAATCATTGAGCTGATCAGCATTGTGGTAAGTTTAGTGTAGGTGTGGCTTCTTTTTTCTGAAAATTCCAGTTCATACTTTGCATCTTTGCTTTATAATTTTGTGTAAATCATTTCCTCACACAACAAAAGAAAGGTAAATTTTAATGTTGTTTAAAAGGATTTTGCAAGCTTCTCATTTCAAATGCTTCAAAACACACAGAAATTTGGAATCCCTGCACTAAGACATCATGGAAGTCTGTCTTTTGTCTAAATTAATTTATGTTATGTCTCTTTGTGGAACCACTGTTGAGATATGTAAACATAGAATACTAAGGGTCCATGAACCAAGTCTGGTCATCTGCCACAGAGTACAGTGGTCTGTGTACATGTGATGATGCAAAAAAGAAACTGAATCATAATCTCCTGCTGTACTGACAAGGACATGAAACAAGGACAGGGCATAAAGTTCCCTGCATGTGACTATGCAGCTCAGCTATATTGGGCTATATCCCACACTAGCATCTGTCTGCAGACAGTTGAAGGCATCCCACAGATCAAAGACAAGATCATGTCAAAACCACAGCTGGTGTTACAGCATCTCAATGAAGTTTCACCTATCTTCACACCTCAGCATTTATAAGATTTCTCTCCAAATTGACAGTCACTTGACAATGAGGCCAAATCATTCAAGTGGAAAATTTCTTAGATTTAATATTCAATACTGGTCCAGAAGGATTAAGATGACAAAGAATGTTGTATTTTTAGTATTTTCCAGTATCAACTTTTTCCTGACATGCCATTCAAAAACTTTAAGAAGACTGAAGTCATTTTTATTTTTATAATATATCCAAACATGGGTTCATTATTAAAATGTGTGTTGTCATAGAGCTCATATGTTTCCTCTTACGAGGCTATGAATTCCTTGTTTTAGTGAATGACAGAAATGTATAGTACATTTAAATGATGTGAATGTTATCTAAGATAATTAATTCCCTATTTATAATCCTATAGAAGAATATTGAATATTCTAATATAACAATAAGGAATATAAACCTGCTAGGACTGTATTTATATCTCTGATGGACGAGCTGTAGGTTTTTCTTAGACATATGAATTTCTATTCAGATCTATACTTAAAAGATACAATTTCTTGTCTCTTCAGAAAACCATAAATAATATTTATTCTGTAGAAAAGTGAAGGTTGTTAACATACCCTGAAGGTTCTAGATGTTTCACTAGAGAGTGTGAAACAAGTACTGCCTGAAATAGCCTATTGGCTAAGTGAATGATTCCCAGATAACCGAGGTTACAGTGAGAATTATTTCAATTAAATTTAGGAAGTCTGAACAGAATGTCAATGAGTGATCTTCAGCACACAGGAATGCTTCACATCAGGGATTCCTAAGTCAGAGTCCTGTGTAAATATCAGGAGACCTGTAAATTTGTATATAACTTCTTTGTTTCAGTAACCTAAATATTTAGTTTTCTCCACAAAGACGCATATAGCAAATGCTGTGACTGAATTACAGTTCTTGGGATTTAGTTCTCAATATAGATCAGAGAAATTTTCCCTTAAAATGTGATGTTTTTGAAGTTTTCTCTAAAGATCTTTTACATGTTAGCAACTTGAAATAACAATAGTGAATATATCTGGTTTATATCTTATTTAAACTGTTTGATGATGAGCTTATCTCAAAAGTTTTAATTTTGTATTTTATGTTGCTTTTTTCTCTGAGAAGAATCATTAGGCTTCATCAAACTGAGAAGAGTGATCTACTTACTGCACAGCACATACTTAAGATGTGTTGTTCTCAAATGTTCTCAAAACTGTCCCTTTGGTCACTCATCACACTGGCAGGCCCTGTCTCCTTGACTTCCAGTGTATGGCTCAATACAGTCTTCTTTTAGGCTCTCTTCTATTGCTTTGGAGCTTTCCCATATATCAGAATACTATGTCAGTCCTGTGCGAGGTTAAGGTTGGAGCTAGTGTCAGTCTGTGTCAGCTGCAGGGACCTGATTTATTAGGAGCCTTGAGCACTGAAGCATTTTAGTATCTTGTCCTGAAAATAGCTATACTTAAAATGTATGTTTATATAAATAAAGAAGATTATGATATTTATAAATGTTATTTCATGTGGGTTTAATAATATAATCAATTATACTGTCCTACTTTACAGGATAAAATTTAAATTTTTTTCAAATAATCATATGATGTTTTAAATATTGCATTTTATTGACAAAAACATGGTAACAAGCTCCTGTTTCTTTCAACTCACTGAGAAAGCTAAGCAACAGTAGACCAGAGAGGTGACTCTGTATTTAAAAACACATCCTGCCCTTGATCCATGTGTGTCAGCTCCTAACTGTCTATAACTTCAGCTGCCAGGGAATCCTATGCCTGTGGCCTCCTCAAGTACCTGTATATACACATTAACACACACACACACACACACACACACACACACACACACACACACACACACACAAATACACCCTGAAAATTTAAAGAAAAGAAACCAAGAATGCACTTTCCTTAACACATTTACTAAAATTTTTATTGAGTACCTGCTCTGAAAAAAAATCCCTTTTTAGGGTCAAGACATATAGCAGAAAATTAGGCACACAGTGCTTCAGGGAGGAGATGGAATGTATGGACAAGGAAGCATTTTAAAATACAGATAGGTAAAGATGATTGGTTGTAGAAGGTGTCGTTCCAAAAGAAACCTAAATGATTTGCACACTTGACATAGCTGGAGAAATTTTTTGTAGAGCCGAATTTACATTAAATATCTTGAGTTTGGCTATTGCCTCTTTGTACAATATAGTTCTTATACAACAAGAGAAAAATGTTTCTAGGTACCTAAATAAATGCATACATCGTCAGAGAACTGCTGAAAGGCTTAGGCGGTTATCTGGAGGGAGTGGAAGTAATGTCAGAAGAGTGAAGGAGCCCGAGCTCATATTAAACTCATCAAACTGCACTCAGGGTGAAATGGAGTTATATAGCATTGGTTAATTTAGGAGATTCTAATGCAAAACAAGTTAAATAATGACACGTGAATTCATTAGGTTTTAAAATTGCTGATATTCCAATTTCATTTTTAATGACACAGAAACTGATTTGAAAGTATTGGTTATTTTTTTTAATTGAAGCTCATTGTTCTGTGAGAAGATAGTACCACAAATTTCTGTAATGACACAAGAATTACTATTTTTTTCTACAACAAAGAAAATATGCCCTTGAAATGCCCTTTAGGTGTGATGTGGTTTAATGAACATACATGATTGTCTATTCTCCACAGGCTAAGTAAACTGAACATGGTGACTCAGGCCTGCAAAGCACACACCTTGCTGGAGGTTGAGAATGAAGGTGGGAATCCAAACAGCTTGGAGGTCATTTGACATCCTGAACCTTGGTGGTTTGGGACAGATTAGTTTAAAGATGAATGATACAGTTTGAGATGTTTGACATCATAGTCTGGGGCATGGGTAAATGCTTCATGATATATTTGAAGGATGCTCAAACCAGAAACATTTGTGGAGACATGATTCTCAAACTTCCTCTAAACGAAGAGCATTCTATGTCAAAAAAAAAAAATGAGTAGTTTATACATCAGCTCCGGAACAGAATGACATTTTTATCAGTGTTTAGATTTCTGACCCATGCTACCTGAGGACTGAAGGCTTAAAAAATGTCTCACTTCTTTTCAGTGGAAGTGATTCTTGCAGCTATTATATCTGACAGGAAGAGTAACTCTGAGACTACTAGCTTTAGAACTTCAGACAATGCTTGACAAAAATACTGAGCAGCATCTTCAGCTAGCTTTTGCTCACAGGTTCTGATGCCAATGCTGCTGTAATTGCATTATGATGGGCAAATTCCTTATAGTGAGCTGGAGACCCTGCCTCAAGGAAGACTGCACCACTCTCCCTGCACACAACATCCACAGCCCTCCTTGAAGTGTGTCATCCTGTCCACACAACACAGCATTGCAGCATGTGTTGTCGTCAATACACCATAGGTTTGAATGTTGAATAGCAGATTCAAGATATCCAAGGGGCCAGAACTAGGAGACAGAAAAGTACCCTAGAGAAGAAGACAAATGCTCTGGTCATCCTTTATTAGAATTACCAGGATAGTTTATAAAGTCACAATCAGCATCAGAGTGCAGACCTGAAAATTCTTTACAATTCTTTTTTTTTTAAGATTTATTTATTACATATACAGTGTTCTGCCTGCATGTATCCTTGCAGTCCGATGAGGGCACCAGATGTCATTACAGATGGTTGTGAGCCACCATGTAATTGCAGGGAATTGAACTCAGGACCTCTGGAACAGCAGCCACTGCTCTTAACCCCTGAGCCATCTCTCCAGCACCTCTTTACAATTCTTGTGTCCTCAACTCTGACACTTCCTTGAAAGTTTTCTTAATTATTTGAACTAAGAAGTAGGCAATTTTTTGCTGCTTAGCCCAATTGTCATCAGAGATGGTTTCACCCAGCAACGGATGGACACAGATGCAGAGACTCACAGACAAACATTAGGCAGACCTCAGGAAATCCTTTGGAAAAAAGGGAGGAAAGATTGTGGGAGCCAGAGGAGTCAAGGACACCACAAGAAAACCCACAGAATCAACTAATATGGGCTCACAGGGGCTCACAGAGACTGAACCACCAACCAGGTAGCTTGCATGGGACTGACCTAGGCCCTGCATATATGTCAGAGTTGTCTAGCTTGGTCTTCTTGTGTGACTCCTAACAGCAGGAGCAGGGGCTGTCTCTAACTATGTTACTTGCTTTTGGAACTCTTTCCTCCTACAGGGTTGCCATGTCTATCTTTAATAGGACAGGGAGCATAATGCTGCCTGGGGTACCAGCCTCTAGGAAGCACACAAGGCACGAAGGGAAAATCCAGTGTTGGCCTGTACTGGACTTTTCTATCTGAGGGAGTTAGGAAAAAGGCACTCACCCATTCTCTTGATAGTTCTCTTCTTTATTCATCAACCTCTTCTGATGGATTGACTGTGCTGGATTTGGCTGCCTTTACTTTGGGTGAACAGCCATACAAAAGTGTATTTACAGATTGTTGCATGAAGAATTTCCTCATACCAAGGTCCCTAACCTTAATTTACATGCCTTACTGAAGGGGACCATCACTTGCTCCCTTGACTCTAATCCTTCATTCAGCATTGTGTGCAATACACAATAATATAAAAGCCCCAGGTGTGCCTGAAGTGTCTTGTGACCAAGGTTATGGGATGGCCAAAAGGCACCCTCAGCAAAAACAATCATTGTTTTCTACAAGGAATCTTCAAAGTCAAGGTACTTCTTAAAAACATGTGTCCATCCTAATCTCTATACCATACAGTGATTTTGCTAAATTCCCACAGAGTACAGGTGACATGACTTTCATCTCCCTACATGATTTTTTTAAAAAACAAGTCATCCCAATACCCCATATATACATCTAAGTAACTTATTGTGGGTCAGCAGAAAATGAGCAGAAAGAAAGCATCTTTTCATAGCCAACTTCCTTGCTGGCAGGCCACATACCAAGGCTACCAAGAAAAAATTTTACTGTCTATCTTGAAAGTTAATCTTACAAGGAATCCTAAAGGAATCACAAACCTAAACTTTTGTACATAAAAGACAAACAGTCAGCTGTACTTTAGATTCTCAGGATGCATACTTGTTTATCAATAGCCTCTTATCAGGAGGTCAGGGGGCAGGAATGGGTACAAGGAGTTGTTTATCACCTTTGATCAACAACCAACCTTAACATTAGACACTTTGTATTTTTAACCTTAGTCATCTATCCTTATAGACATTTATAAACAAAATACATTGTTTTCTGTATTTTTTGAAGTTATTGTCAAAACATCTGATCTAACCTGAAGTTATTACAAGGCTTTGTTTCAACCAAATGACGTACACTGAGACCTGTAACTGTGTCTTTTTAGCATTAAGAGAATTGGGGCCATCCTGGTTTTCAGAGAATTCAATTGTTCTCCTAATCATTGACCTGAGTTGTGATTTAAATATATATATTTATATCCTTGTTTATACTTTTATTCATCAAGGCTTTATATAAGATGTAGATGTAACCAATCATCTTATTAAAATAAGAAACATAGAACCAATGAAAAAGAGAAAGCCGAGAGGTCAGAGCTCAGAGCTAAAATCTTACCTCCTGCAGTGCTCCTAGCTTCCCCGAAAGAAAGCTACTTCCTGTTTGTCTGTCTTTAAATAGTCTTTCTGTTCTGCCTTCTCATTGGTTGTAAACCCAACCACATGACTGCCTTGTCACTGCCTGTAAGTACCACCCTCCAGGTCTTAAATGTGTATGTCTCCAATGCTGGCTGTATCCCTGAACACACAGAGATCTACCTAGCTCTTCTACCAAGTGCTGGGATTAAGGGCATGCGCTGTTGCTGCTGCCGCCGCCGCCGCCGCCACCACCGCCGCCAACGCCGCCGCCACGCTCTTGCTATGGCTCTAATAGCTCTAACCCCTGGGCAACTTTATTTATTAACATACAATGAAAATCACATTTCAGTACAAATAAAATAACACCATAATAAGCTAATATTATCAACTGGACAGTACAGATTAGGGAGGAAGTCATCTTCATGATAATTCACAGGTAATTGGATGTTTCCATAAGATAAACACATTGTCTTTCAGGCAGTGGAGAATTTCCCCACACCCAATTCAACTATGCCAGATATCAGAGAGAGATAGCACCAGTAAACATGTAAAGGCACAGCAGAAGCAAAAGACATTCTGGGGTCTGTGGTCTCAGGGACCTTGCCTACCCAAGAATTATCCACCAGGGGGTTGCCTCCTGGTAGACCAACACCCTGAACCTCAATTGTCACCTGCTGTCCCCACCCCACCCGACCCCCGACATGGCTACTGGCAGAGTTGCCTAGTCTTACTGCAAATTGATATACCATGGTTGGCTGGTATACATGGGAAGCCTGCTCTTTTCTGGAGAAAGGAGGAGGAGTGTATGGGGGTGGGTGGGAGAGGGGAGGTTGGGAAGATAAAATGGGAGTAGAGGAGAGAGGGAGGGGAAACTGATCAGGCTGGAAAAAAATTAATTAATTAAAAGGTAAGCAATTTGGTCAGTTACATAAGGGGAAAATAAAATAATTAGACTTTGTTTACTATGAAAGTGTCTTTTAAACGAAAGAATTATGTATTTATTGAGCATTCAACATCAGAAAGTACCAAGTCAATGAATTGGCTATTGTCTATGACTTTATCATTTACCTTGAGTATTTATTCTTTCTCAATGTCATTTGGTAGATCTCAATACCATTGTTTTAGATGCACTGGGAAATCTAGTTGACCTGGTCACAGTGAAAAGCAACTAGTGGTAGACTAGCATGCTTTGTTGTTAATTTACATGTTGTATTATGAGTAGGATCTCTCATCTCCCATCAAACCAGTAATTTTTCTACAGTTGAAAGCCTACATCTGTTTGATGTAATTTGTGTTTCTCCACACACTTCTATGTACACATAATAAATAACTATTGAAGATAAAGTACTGGATTACCTAGGGCTGTAAGTCTTCAAGAGATGACTCACATTCTATATTACAAAGGCTTCTCTTCCCCTTTCCATTTAATTTTGGTCTTGAGTAACTATTCCACCTTTGACTGGTACAAAGCAATTCTCCGTTAATGATAATTTATTTTCAGGGATTCTTATTTGTTTTTTTTTTTAATTTTATGCTATTTCTGTGGAATGATGGGGATCAGGTTTTATTTGAATATTTTATTAAACATAAACTCAGTTGCTACTATCTTGTCAAGAAAAAAAATAAGCCAATTTCTTGTAGTTGATTTTTTTCCCCTCAAATCATCAAACTGTACCTTGTGAGTCTGAAGTGGTGGCTCAGTGGTTAAAAGCAAGTATTTCTGTTTCAGAGGATTCAAATTTGGTTCCCAGAACCCAGGTCAGGGGGCTCATAATTGCTTGTAACTGCAGTTCCAAGGTGTGTGATATCCTTTTCTTTACTTCGCCTGTGTAAAATTTTATATATGTGTATAAACTACCACTTCATTCCCCCATATATATATGAACTAAAATATTGAGTTAAATTAAGAATATGTACCTTTCTATTTATAAATAAAATTTATATAATCCCAGCATTGAAAGAGAATCAACATTGGACTCCAAAGGGCATCATATTTTAAATATCTTATTTTGTATCATAATTTAAAATCTGGCAATGTGAACTTAAGAGGGTACTTAAGTATTCATGGTGCTTACATTTTGTCATCTGTAAAAATTGTCTTTACATCATGAAATTGAGCTAAGGACAAATGTGATGCCACACAAAACACTGCTGCTATTAACCTCTTGCCAGAATAAGGGGGTATGAAGTCCCCTGGGAATTAAAATTAAATCTGCCCAAGGCTTTCTAACCAATGGAAAATAAGTCTCAAAAACAAACGAAGGAAATTTGGTGCACATCTAGTAAGGAACTAAAGATTCAGGGAAGGCAGTCTTGGCTCTAATCCCAATGTTTGTTCATTCTTCCTTTTCCAAAGTCCCAGCTACATGGGTCCAATTCTGCTTACATTAATGTGTCATGCTTCAACTCTGTTAATGCAACACTAGCTACCAAGAAGCTTCCAGGCACTGTGGAAAATAATGATGTGCATTTCCAGTATAGCATGTGCCTACCTATTTACCAGTTCCAGAATGGAAAAAAAGAGAATATCTTTTCAAAGAAAAAGGGAGTGAGTCACAGTGAACTGGGTATAAAGTACACTGAAGACAAGGGCCCTGTCAGGTCACCCTGCATTTCTCCTCAGCTTTGCATTAAAAAGGAAAAATATGAAAATTACTGAACGGTTGGAAAGCTAATTAACTCATTTTTTTTACAAAAGCCTTTTTATCACATTACTTTTTGTATAATTCTAAAAGTGTAGCTGGCAAGATTTCAGCAACTCGTTTCTTTAAAATGCAGATTGGCCCTGCATCCTTTAGACCGTGGACACTGAAAATAGGCCATGGCACCTGCCGTGCAGACAGGAGAGCAGCTCTAGCTCTGGAGAGATCTGACTGTTGCTGTGTTTGAGTGTTTCCACACATGCTGACTTCCAAAACCAAAAGAAGCAATTTGTTCATTGAGTGCCATTGGCAAAGTGCCCGGTAATTGGTCTTTCTGTTTTTAAAATATTGTTACTTTTATGTGGGCACATGCCACATGTGCATGTAGATATCAGAGGACAACTAAGTGAAGTCAATTCTCCTTCCACCTTTAAGTGGATTCCAGAGTTTGAACTTGGATGCTCAGGAATGTATGTTGAGTGTCTTTATCCCTGTGAGACATATAAGCTGGCCCTAGTGGCTTTTTTAAAATTTATTAGTATATTCCTTAAAGTAGCATTACTGAAAATTTATAACATGTGTGGAGCAGCTACCCACCAACCCCTAGACTTTTCTTGAGTGAAAGTAGCAGGAAATATTAGATAGAGGGATTTAGATTGTGGAGATAAACAGATAGAACATACAGAATAGCCTCTAGAGGGCCTGGAACTTATTCCAATGGGCCCTGACTGTCTGCCCTTGGGTATTTATAGAAACACCAAGGGGTGGAGCAAAAGACCTACCCCCAGCACAGCCAAGTGCAGACCATCTCAGATACCTGCACTCAGGCCCATGGTCCAATCATCCCCTCTATGCAGACCTGCTGGGTAAAGTGACTAGGAACCTGAAAATGGGCTTTCATAAACATGCCTAAGTCATTCACTTTGAATTCCATTATGTATAAATTTGTCATTGGTTCGTGAATATTCCTGAGATATTAAGTAATAATTAAATATGAATTTCTAGAATGATGTACAAAAATAAAGCTGAATTTAGTTTGAACATGTGTTCAGTGCAAATTTCCATTTTCCTATCTTATGTCTTCAATCTTTAAGAAAGCAGGATTTGTACATTGAATTTCTATATTTTGGACTTTTGAATTGTGAATAAAACAATGGATCAGCAATTCTGCAAAACAGAACTGCACAGATTAAAAACAGCAAAAAAGCAATCACATTCATCTTCTTCTGCTTCATTAATTACCTCACTTGCAGTAACTTCTTCATAATTTTGAACATCAGATACAATACACATTTTAGTCTGTGTATTGTATGATGAAATCTGTGGCAGGGGTCTTAAATAATATAAATTTATTTCTGTTGTTCCTAATACCTGGGAAAAGCAAGATTAATTCAGTATGCAGAGGGACCTGATCTGTGCTACAAGCTGGCACTTTGAGCCTAAACCCACTGTGCCAGAGGAAGAAGGGCTGTCTTTATATGGAAGGCAGGAAGAAAAGCTTAGATGCTGTGTGAGCTATTTTCTATAAAACATTCATTGTGTCCTAAAAACTTCACTTCCTAATATGACCACATCCTTAAAATTTGGCTTATGAATTTTGAAATGGATACAAACTTTAATCTTTAAATCTTTGAATATATATATATATATATATATATATATATATATATATATATATATATATATATATATATATATATATATATTTCAGATTTTTAATGACTGTTGAAGATGTTTTCTTTTTTCCATTGTACACTTTTGGCTTCTTTGTCAAAAATCATATGTTCATAGGTGTGCAGATTAATGTCAGCATCTTCAGTTCGATTCCATTGGTCTGTGAAGAATAGTGTTGGTAATTTGATGGGGATTGCATTGAATCTGTAGATTGCTTTTGGTAAGATTGGCGTTTTTACTATGTTAATGCTGCCTATCTATGAGCATTGGAGATCTTTCCATATTCTGACATCTTCTTCAATTTCTTTTTTCAGGGACTTAAAATTCTTGTCATATAGATCCTCCACTTGCTTAGTTAGTGTTACCCCAAAGTATTTAATATCATTTGTGTTTATTGGAAAGGGTGATGTATCTCTGATTTCCTTCTCAGACTGTTTGTCAATTGTATATAGGAGGGCTACTGATTTTTTGAATTGATCTTGTATCTTGCTATGTTGGTGAAGGTGTTTATAAGCTGTATCAGTTCCTTGGTTAAATCTCTGGGGTCACTCAAGTATACTATCATGCCATCTACAAATAGGGAAAGCTTGAATTCTTACTTTCCAACTTGTATCCCCTTAATCTCCTTATGTTGTCTTACTGCTCTGGCTAGAACTTCAAGTACTATATTGAATAAGTATGGGGAGAGAGGACAGCCTTGCCTTGTTCCTGATTTTAGTGGAATTGCTTTGAGTTTCTCTCCATTTAATATGATGTTGGCTGTTGACTTGCTGTAAATAGCCTTTATTATGTTTAGGTATTTTCCCTGTATTCCTGATCTCTCCAAGACCTTTATCATGAAGGGATGTTGGATTTTGTCAAATGCCTTTTCTGCATCTAGTGAGATGATCATGTGTTTTTTTCTTTGTGTTTGTTTATATGTTGTATTACATTGACGGACTTTCGTATTTTGAACCACCCTTGCATCCCTGGGATGAAGCCTACTTGATCATGGTGGATAATTGTTTTGATGTGTTCTTGGAGTCTGTTTGCCAGTATTTTATTGAGTATTTTTGCATCAATGTTCATGAGGGAGATTGGTCTGTAGTTCTCTTTCTTTGTTGTATCCTTGTTAGGTTTAGGAATCAGGGTAATTGTAGCCTCATAGAAGGAGTTTGGTAATGTTCCTTCTGTTTCTATTGTATGGAACAATTTAAAGAATATTGGTATTAACTCTTCTTTGAAGATCTGGTAGAATTTTGTGCTGAAACTGTCTGGTGCTGTGCTTTTTTTTTGCGGTTGGGAGATTTTTAATGACTGATTCTATTTCCTTAGAGGTTATTTGACTATTTAAATAGTTTATCTGGTCTTGATTTAACTTAGATATGTGGTACCTATCCAGAAAATTATCCATTTCTTTTAGCTTTTCCAGTTTTGTGGAGTAGAGGTTTTTGAAGTATGACCTGATGATTCTGTGGATTTCTTCAATGTCTGTTGTTATGTCCCCCTTTTCATTTCTAATTTTGTTAATTTGGATGCTCTCTCTCTGTCTTTCAGTTAGTTTGGATAAGAACTTGCCTATCTTGTTTATTTTCTCAAAGAACCAACTCTTTGTTTCATTAATTTTTTGTATTGTTCTCTTTGTTTCTATTTTATTGATTTCAGTTCTCAATTTGATAATTTCCTGGCGTCTATTCTTCCTGGGAGACTTTGCTTCTTCTTGTTCTAGAGCTTTTAAGTATGCTGTTAAGTCACTAGTGTGAGATTTCTCCAACATCTATATATGGGCCTTTAGTACTGTGAATTTCCCTCTTAGCACTGCTTTCATAGTGTCCCATAAGTTTGGGTATGTGGTGTCTTCATTTTTGTTGATGTCTAGGAAGTCTTAATTTCTTTCTTTATTTCTTCCTTAACCCATTGGTGATTTAGTTGAGCATTATTCAGTTTCCATGAGATTATAGGTTTTCTGTAGTTTTTGTTGTTGTTGAAATCTACCTTTAAACCATGGTAGTCTGATAGAATGCAGGAGGTTATTCCAATTTTTTTGTATCTATTGCGATTTGCTTTGTGGCCAAGTATGTGGTAGATTTTAGAGAAGGTTCCATGGGGTCTTTTTTGTTAGGATGGAATGTTCTATAGATATTAAGTCCATTTGAGTCATAACATCAATTAAGTTCTTTATTTCTCTGTTAAGTTTTGATTTGGAGGTTTTATATGTGGTTTAAGCTTTAATAATGTTTCTTTTGCATATGTGGGTGCCCTTGTGTTTGGGGCATAAATGTTCAGATTTGAAACTTCATCTTGGTGGATCTTTCCTGTGATGAGGATGTAATGCCCTTCTTGATCTCTTTTGATTGATTTTAGATTAAGGTATATTTTGCTGGATATTAGGATGGCTACACCCACTTGCTTCTTAAGACCATTTGATTGGAAAGTCTTTTCCCAGCCTTTTATTCTTAGGTAGTGTCTGACTTTGAATTTTAGATGTGTTTCTTTTATGCAGCAGAAAGATGGGTCCTGCTTTCATATCCATTTTGTAAGCCTGTATCTTTTTATAAGTGAATTAAGGCCATTGATATTAATGGATATTATTGACCAGTGATTGTTCATTCCTGTTATTTTTTGGTGATAGTGTGTGTGTGTACTTCTCTTCTTTGGGGTTTACTGCTGTGGCTTTATCTATTGCCTGTGTTTTCGAGGGTGTGTCTGACTTCCTTAGGTTGGAATTTTCCTTCTAGTGCTTTCTGTAGGGCTGGGTTTGTGGATCAGTATTGTTTAAATCTGGCTTTGACTTGGAATGTCTTGTTCACTCCATCTATGATGATTGAACGTTTTGCTGGGTATATTAGTCTAGGCTGGCATCCATGGTCTCTTAGTGTCTGCATTACATCAGTCTAGGTCCTTCTGGCTTTCAAAGTCTCCATTGAGAAATCGGGTGTTATCCTGATGGGTTTGCCTTTATAGGTCACTTGGCCTTTTTCCTTTGCTGCTCTTAATATTCTTTCTTTATTCTGTACGTTTAGTTGTTTAATTATTATGGGACAAGAGGACAGTTTTGGGGGGTCTAATCTGTTTGGTATTCTAAAGGCTTCTTGTATCTTCATAGGCATTTTCTTCTTTCAGTTGGGAAAGTTTTCTTCTATGATCTTGTTGAATATATTTTCTGTGCCTTTGAGTTGGTGTTCTTCTCCTTCCTCTATCCTTATTATTTGTAAGTTTGGTCTTTTCATGGTGTCCCAAATATCTTGGACATTTTGGGTCATGACTTTGTTTGCTTTAGTGTTTTCTTTGACTGATGAATCTATTTCTTCTACCATATCTTCAGCGCCAGAGATCCTCTCTTCCATCTCTTGCATTCTGTTGGTTATACTTGCATCTGAAGTTCCCGATCATTTACTCAGATTTTCTATTTCCAGCATTCCCTCTGTTTGTGTTCTTCATTTTTTTCTATTTCCCTTTTCAGGTCTGGGACTGTTTCCTTCATCTGTTTCATTGCTTTTTTTCATGATTTTTTTTCAGGGATTTATTGTTTTCTTCTGCTTTATTTGTCCCTTCCTCTAGTTTTTTATAGAGTTCTTCCCATTTTTTGTTTGTCTTTTCCTCGATTTCATTTTTGATTTCTTCTATATAAGCCTCTACCCTTTTTATGATGTTATTCATAAGGTTGCTTTCTTCTGCTTCTTCCATTTTGTGATGTTCAGGTCTAGCTGTTGGAGGAGGGCTAGGTTCTGGTGATGCTGTATTGCTCTTTATTTTGTTGTATGTACTTCTGCCTTGATGTCTGCCCATCTCCTTGTGGATTAGTTCATGGTCTTTTCAGTGCTCTTGGTCCAGACAGAGCTGACAGATTCAGGAAGCCTCCCTTCATTCCAGATGGAAGCTCTGGGCCAGATGGGAGCTGGGGACTGGTCTCTTAAGTCTCAGGAAGTGGCTGGGGTCTCAGGAGGATGAGTGTGAGGGCAGGGCATGGAGATTATAGGGTCTGCCTGGGGTTTTGGCAAAGGTGAACCTTCCCTCAGGGCCCACCTGATGGCCAGAACCTGGGGCCAAGTTGGTCAAGTCTTTCCCCGAATGGCTGATGCTCAGGGATGGGACCTAGGGGCAGGCCTCTCTGGGTATGAACCCAGGCACTCATATCTTGTCCAGATGGGAGCTCTGGGGCAGCATCAGAGCTGGAAGCTGGTCTCTGAGTCTCAGAAAGTGGCTGGAGTCTCAGGCAGTTGGGTGTGGTGGCAGAGCATGGAGTTTGCAGGGTCTGCTGGGGGTCTTGGAGAAGGGGAACCTTCCCAGTGTGTGTGTGTGGGTCCCTACCTGATGGCCAGAACCTGGGGCCAAGTTGGGCAGGTCTTCCCCGGAGTGGCTGGTGCCCAGGGATGGGACCTAGGGGCAGGCCTCTCTGGGTATCTATTTATTTATTTATTTGCATATTTTTTGTCTCTGTGTACATTTGCACACCAGAAGAGTGTGTCTGATCCCATGGGACTATAGTTACACAAGGTTGTGAGCTTCCATATGGACACTGGGGATTGAATTTAGGATCTCTAGAAAAGCAGACAGTGCTCTTAAGCACTGAGACATCTCTCTAGTGTCCTAAAACAAATTTTTAACATTTTTTTGAGCCCCAGGTTCTATGTGGGTTACTAATGTCAAACTTGGAATATTACCCTGATAAATGCTACAAAGGACATCATAGGCCATATTTAAAAATAGAAGGCAGCTCCTCTCATTCTTAACCTCCACTGGAAAAGAACAGATACAGTTTTTGTAGAAAGTTAGCATCCAGTTTAAAAAGAGCCATAGTAACGACATACTGCTCCCAGTGATACTTGCAGCGGGTAGAAGTGTGAGCTGTCATTTCTGCACCAGAACAATCAGCTCTGGGATAAAACACTTGCTTAAGAACAGCAGAAAATGGGTAGCACGGCCTGTCCACCATCACGTCTTAAAACACATTCAAGTGGAGTTAAAAGGACTGAAAACTGCACTTTCTCCATCAAATGTTTCTTTAGTTCCTGGAAGACTTGTCTCAAGTAGAATCTCTGTTACATAGTGGTCAAAATAGTCATGAGAGTACCAGTTGATGCAATTTCTAGGTTTTGTGAACAGCATGGTCAATCTCATAACTCCTAACCTTATTCCTTCTGCCCAGTTATTTGCAAATACATGACAAGGGTGGAAAGTCTCTAGCAACACGTCAGCAATGACCAGGAGCTATAACTAGAGAGATACAAATGGCTTTCAGTTTTTCAAAAATAGTAAATGGATTAGAAGTCTTGATGCTAACTACATATATGCTTCACTTTGTGATGGCTGATGAGGTGAGAGGCATGATTCAAAGTATAATTAGGTATGGGAAAAAATGTGGGAAAATAGGAAAATTCTATTTCATGAACTCTATACATTTTGTTACAAGGTGGTAATTTTTTTTAAGCAAGAGGAAATTGGCTTTTCTTATCTTATCTCAAGATTCATAATCTTCCATCAGTTGGTGTTTTAAAAACACATTACACACTGTTTTGTAGATAGATATTTATTTTTTCAAAGTCACATAATCACTGTTTAGAAGAAAATTGGTTGCGTACATTTTAGTTTAGATGGAGTTGATTAACTTTGCCACATCGTGTTGTACTAATATTTCCCTAAACAATCTGTTCTCTGGGAATCCCAGATACATGGGTTCTCATAGACCTAAATTAAATACACAGTGGGGTTTTGGGGACTTTGGGATGTTTTTCTTGTTTAATATGTATACAAAAAAGAACTCAGTAAGTCACATTGGTAGATAAAAATGACAAAGTAAGTCACTATGTCTCAAGGCTCATTATGCATTTTGTGCACACAGATACTATGAACTTTTTCCTGAATTTAAGGAATGTGGAGATTTTATTATTTTAAATATTTTAAACAATATTCAATTTTTAAAAGTAGACAGAGTAAGGGAAACTGCAATCATCCAGGCAAGATGCATTCAGGTAAACGTTACTGAAGAATGGAAGTGTCCTTGAGATGAAGAAATATTTTAAGACATTAATAATGAAAACATAATTCAATTTTTCCAAAGCTGAGTTCCCACCTTTTATTAAGTGCTCCCAAAGGTAAACAACAACTCTCTTTGGCATGAATGGAAATTTTTGCTCTATTGTGATAGCCTGCATGGAGGTAGCAATGTCCACATTTTTTCTCCTAACATAATTCATTCAGGCTGTCTCACAGGTAGCTCCCATGATATCTTGTGCCCAAATCTTTGTTGAGGGGACACATAACCACATCCCTAGATATGATTGAATTAGCAATTAACATTAGCACTATTCATACCCAGATACTGTCCAAACCATGTTTGGGTTAAAACAATGAAAAAAAATCAATGTGAACATTCTAGCTCACTTTAGTTATGTTGGCTTTAAGACTGGCTATTCTAATTTTTTTCAGTTAGCTTTGTCGGAATTGTACCAAGTTTGTTTACCAAGTTAGAAAAATTTCAATTGATTGACTTTTATTTTTGCTTAGATGCAGCAGCCAGCCTTAAACTGACTCAAGCCATGATAATGACTTTGCTGCTTCATGTTGGAGGATGAAAGACACACAGTTTCTCATCTCATGTTATTGAATACCAATACATCATGTAATCATAAGTTTGTGTGAACAGAGCAAAAAATCAAACCTTTTCAAATTCTACTCACAGAGAATCTTCCTCTATAAACACTAGTTTTATTAAGATTAAGTCATGCTGAGTTTGTAGAATAGTCAAGCCCTTATGTATTTTTAAAATATCCCTTTGCATGGTGCATACTGTCTGACTTGATCACATTTGTATTTTATTTTATTTCTTCTCTTTTGGAAAAGATGTCACTTTTCCTTCAGTTTGAAAAGGCAGCTGGTGGCAGTGTGTTCTGAGCACCATCAACATGTTGTAGAACATTTATTTTCCTCTAAATTTACCATCAATATGTTTTAGAACAAATCTGTGAGAATTTATTTTGAAAATAGTTAAGACATAATCATCAAGTAGAATTCTTTTGAATGAGAGTGGGACCTCTAAGAAACAGAAGAGAAGAGAATTTTATATAAGAGCTTGATATTTTTTCATAAATCATATCAAACAAAGTTTCATAACAATAGTTGTATTGCCAGTCATTGGAGTGACTTTTATCAAAACTATTTTTCTAATAAGTATGTATGAAAACATTCTATGCAATTTATAGTTATTTATTTTTTGAGCATATGAGTGTTTTGTCTGCACGTATATTTGTGTACCACATCTGTGCCTGGTTCCAGTAGAGGCCAGAAGAAGGTATTGAATTCCCTGGAACTGGAGTTATATGTTATAGGCCACCATATGACCAGGTCCTTTGTAAGAGCAGAAAGTATTCTTTGCCTCTCAGCCATCTATCTAGCCTCTCTTATAAATTATAAACACCTTATCTCAAATTTACCTCTGTTTGGCTTATGCTTAGAATTGACCAAATGCTATTTATACAAAACTGTGTGATTCAAGTGTAAGATAGTCCTTGTTGCTTTCATGAAATGTTCTTTCTTTGGAAAAAGCAAAGATCAAATCCACCAGCTTCAGGACCAAATCGAGTCTTAATTTGTTCATCTACCTCATCTTTGGATGGAGTTCAGAGGAGTTGAAAGTTGAAAGAGGGTAGACACTGATCAGTGAGACCATTAGATGTTCGCCTATATTTCACTGTGATGGGACTCATGGAGATCCATTTAGTTCAAAGAATGAGACTTGGGTACTGCTCTAGGAATATAGGTCCAGGGCAGCTTTACAGCCAGTGGGGAGCTCAATAATGTGGTCATTCCAGAATTCTGTGGACTATGTCAGAACCCAGCACCTATTACAGATGTGCTGTCATCCACCAGATAGAAGCCAAGCCTGGATCCCTACAGTAAGGTGGTTAGCCAGACTATCCGAAATAACCATGGAATGCCACATTCAATGAGAGATCCTGCCTCAGGAAATCAAGTGGAGAACTCATGAGGAATATATGCAACATCAATATCTGGTCTCTACATGCCCACATGTGTATGCACTCACACTCATGAGAACACACATACACATAGGCACGCAAACCAAACATACGCATACTCACATACACAACTTCACTAGTTTACAAAAGTATTTAAATTCACAAATTGAAATTAAATGCAAGCTCTTATGTTAGTGATGGTGTCACCAGGCAGATTGACATCCAACGAACAGGCTGGCAACCCAGCGATTCTTTCTATTTATATTCTATATCTTCAAATGACTTTCATACTATCAGAGGCAATCGTCATATTGACATGGTGTTGTAGAATGTATGGGAACTCATAATTTGCATTCACTCTTGAGTTGAGGTGTTCTGACTCTGTATCGCCAGTAACTAAGGAGGCCGTGATTATTTTATCACTGCATAATTGAGGAACTGGGGACCTGGGAGGTGAAATGTATTCTGACAGGTAAAATGGAAAGTTCTGAGAAATATATATGAAGTAAGAATTTAAAATGAGGGGCATATTCATAAGTACTCTCATTCCCTTCTTAATAATTACGCACTGTCAGGAAATTACCTCCCACAGGATCTCTAAGGCATATGAATTATATCCTGCATCTCATCTCCAAAGCTTATTTTCAATATGTCATTTTAATACTGAGTTGAAGAAGTTTAGAATTTAGTGTGGGAATTAGTCACTAAAATCTGTTCACAGTGACATTTTGACCCCAGGATTCACACAATACTTTTGAGTTTAAGAGAAGACAGGATAAGGGTTGAAACTGACACCAACAGAAGAATGTAACTGAGATAATTCTGCACTTCAGTAAGCTTTTAAACAAAGGTTTATATTGCCTTTTTAAAAGTGACCACTTCAATTAAATTCATTAGGGAATTCTGGAGAACTACATAGATATAGACATTGCCTTGCAATCTCAAGTAACCAGTCCTGTGTGCTACACACATACAAGAGAACACTGTGGAAAATATTACAGTTGAGGTTAGAGAAAGATGCATTTGAAGAGAAATCAAAAATGAAGATATTGTGGCTGTGCTTTTTAATAAGGCATATTCAGGAAACATCCTGGGAAACTTGCTATCTGTATACATTATTATAGAATAGGAATGAACATATACCTATCCACTCATACACACACAAAGGAGTGGAGATTAAAAGTCTAATAAAATAATTGGTTTAATAAATTTTGATAAAGTAATTATATTTAAAAACCTGGATACATCATAGTACAATTGGTTTAAACTACATTAGTCATAAAATAGAGGCCAATGGTACAGTTTACCAACCGCAAGAATAAACTTTCTCCTTAGCTTATAAATCACAGTTCAATGTATGTATCCACATGCCAAAGGTCAAATGAGATCATGTTGGACAAACTGAAAGATGGGTACAGTGTATGAACAAGAGAAGCACTAGAGGGACCGTGGCAGAAAGTGAAGTAGAAACTGCCCTAAATAGTAAACCAGCAGAGCATACGTTATCATTATGTAGAACTTTACACCGCAGTAAGAGAGAAAATCCCTTGTTCTTGTTGATCCAGGCAGCACTCATAGGAACAACACACAGAAGTGTCTGGTGAAATATTTAAATACCGGTTATTGCAATGAGGTAGATAGATTAATAGAAAGCATAAAAACTTGGAACTAGAAAGTTAATTCAATGGTTGCAGAGGACCACCCCTGTCCAGTTCCCAGTACTGGGAACTCACAATTTTCCGTAACTCCAGTTCTTGGCGAGTAACACCCTGTTCCTGACTCCTCAGGCACTGTGTGCACATGCACATACCCACACACAGACACTGAGACAGAAGGCAAACAGACAGAGACATACACACACACACAAATCTAAAGATTTATTAAAACTTATTAAAAATGTGAAATCACACATGAGAAATACAAACTAATAAATAATAACATCAAAAGTAATAAGATATCTCTTGTTACATTGCTTCTTTATCTGGATTATTCCAAAATGGATTTAAATGATTTATGGAGCCCTCAGTTTCTCCTTCTGCTTGATTTTGTGAGACTTGTGCTCATGGTTATTGTAAATTGTTGGCTGACATGTGCTCTTCTTGTGGTCACTTAAATAAGTTCATTGTATCCTCCACAATCAAGGCTTGTTTCTAGTGCTTAAGTACCTTCTTGACATTTCTCACACCTCCAAATTTGTCTCAACACCCTTCTCCTATGAAGAAAAAAAATGCACTCAGTAAAAGTGTTTTCATCACATAATGAGGGAATCTACCTCCCTTTGTGATGTCCTGAAATAATTTTCACTGTAAAGGCAATGAATGGTCTAATCCAATTGGATACAGAAGGGGAAATGCACTATTTGGCTTCATATCAAGTATTATTTCTTGCCAGAAAACCTGGCCAATACCAGAGCCCATGTAGCTTTCACTAGATATATGCTTTTGTCAATGGAAGCAACCTGTCTAATGTCTCACCTCTTTTGTCATTGTTTACTACTGAATTTCTCAAGCCTGCTGGGGTTTTAAGTATATTTGAAGCCATTCTATAACTATGTCAGAACTCTTGGTAGTTTTCCTATAATAGGAGAACAAACTCTGGGGAGTTGGTTTCATTTAAAACAGCAGTCAGTCTTTACAGGATACAGATTAAAGTCCATTTTCATAAGACAAAAATGAAGAGCACACATTGTTCATACTGTACTTCACTGATAAGTAACCTCAGAATGGATTGTAAATACTTCTCCTGAAAGCCCCCTTTCCTCTCCCTCTCCTCTAGACATATAGGACAGACATAATTGGATTTCATCATTCACCAGGTGATAACTAAAACATTTTTTAGGACATTTTGCTTACACTTTCTTTGTAAAAACACAGAATGA
This sequence comes from Peromyscus maniculatus bairdii, assembly GCF_049852395.1. Taxonomy (NCBI): domain Eukaryota; kingdom Metazoa; phylum Chordata; class Mammalia; order Rodentia; family Cricetidae; genus Peromyscus; species Peromyscus maniculatus. Next base: position 56,775,328 of record NC_134852.1, on the reverse strand, counting down.
CATCCAGACAAAATTGCCTGCACACTATTGTGGATAAAGAGACTGTACTCCAATGGACAGTCATTAGAACAAGTTCAGCCATCATGTCTGTGTAGATGTAACAGTCTTATTAAATATGAAACACAGAGCCAAACACAGAGTTAAAAGCCCAAGAGGTCAGAGCAGTAGCTAAGAGCTGAGACTTAAAACTTCCTTCTTACCCTTCACTGCAGCTGCCGTCCTTCCTTTGAGAAAGAAACCTACTTCCTGTGTATCTGTCTTTTTATTGACTTTCTCTTCTGCCTTCTCATTGGTTGTAAAACCAACCACATGACCTCCTGGTCACTGCCTGTCTATACAGACCTGAAGGAAGGTCTTCTATGGTTGGTATTGAGATTAAAGGCGTATGTCTCCATGCTGGTGGTGTCCTTGAACACACAGAGATCTGCCTGTCATGTAATCGGGATTAAGGGCGTGTGCTACCACTGCCAGACTTCTGCTATGGCTTGTTATTAGCTCTGACCCCCAGGTAACTTTATTTATTAACATACAACTAAAATCGTATTTCAGCACAAATAAAATATCACCATATGTCTGTCTGTGTAGGCAATATCATTTGATACATCTTTAAAGCTCAATGCATACTATGCCAAAGGTGACAGCATTCATTAAAACACAGCTTTGAACATATTTTCTTCCTGTCTCTAAAATGAACAATTGCATTTTGACACAGTCTATTGCTTATAGTGGACTTATAGTTATCATAAATATATGACTAAAGAAAATAACTCCCAAATGTCAACTGTAGATATGTTTCACAGGCATTACCAATAGCTAAGTGGACAGTTATTCTGTTAAAATTTAACACTAAGAGTTTTAGTAACCTAAATCTGGAGTAATCTTCTAGGGTTAATGAAGAGGAATGCTACTTGTTGACAGTGGATGGACACACAGTATGGCCAGCACAGTCCAGTGCATTCGCCAGGAGCTCTTTGTTTATCTGTCAAGCACTCACCAGGGACATTGCAGAACACTAACAATTTTCTAGAATGACCCTTAATGAATTCTGGCAGATGTTTGTTTTTAATTAAACCCTATCACACTCTGGGTAGCAGATGCCCAGATGTCTTTAGGGATTACATGGGACAGGAATACAGTTTACAATTATTCTGTTACTTTTATTACAGGTGATGTTGCTTCCCTCAGAGCACAGCATGCTCTGTTGATGCTGCTACATCTGACCTCAGCATTCTCAACAGCTGTCAACACTTATATCCTGTTTTAAAAATGGAAACAGATTCTGAAAACTTAAGTGATCTGGAACAGCAGCTACTCTTGAGCTACTATGCTTCTTATTAAATTAATGAAAGGGATCAATTAAACAGATGGCAGAGAAGAGATCCTTGCACTTTTAGTGACTATTGGATTGAGTTCTATTTTACAATATCATCTAATTTCAACTCCCTTGAAACAAGAAGATTGAGAGCTCAGTTAGCCCTTGTCCAAGTTCTTGAAAAGCTGAAGGCACAGCCAGACTGAACCAGGTAGTCCTTCCTGTTTCCTTTTGAAGACTCATCTCTACCACCAGGAATCACTTGTGGCTTTATTAACAGAGGACTCTGAAGGTAAATTAAAAATCAGATACCTGTGTTTGTGATAAGGAAAGTTAGAGATAATTGAAATTACAGATAGGCAAGTGTTTGATTTATACTGTTTAGTCTACAAAGGCAGCTTGCTTTGGGCATTCTAAGGACATGTGTGATACCTCTACCAGAGTGCATCACAGTCTCCATCCTGAGACTAGAACAGGGTCTTCTTTCCACATCAGATTTGAAGACCTGAATCCCTCAACCTATTTTTTCAAAGGACAAGTGATTAGATAGACACATACCTCTGTGTCTATAAAATTAGAATCTAGACACAGGGTGTCCTCGTTTTGTTTCAGAAGCATATTAGGGGAAGAAATGTGTTTATCTGGCTTACAAGTCCTGATCACAGTCTATCATCAGGAGAAATCAAGGCAGAAACTCAGCAGGAGCAGAGGCAGTGGCCATGATGGAACACTGCTTCCTGGCTTGCTCTCCAAGTCTTTCTGAGCTTGCTGTTATATAGCACCCGGCACCACCTGTCCAGGGGTGGTACCACCCACAGTAGGCTGGCTCCTTCCATATTGATCCTTAATCAAGAATATGCTAAGCAGACATGCCCAAGGCACAATCTGATGGAAGTAATTCCTTAATTGAGATTCTCTTTTGTCAGGTATATCTAGGTTCTGGTCAAGTTGACAAAGACTAACCACTACACGGAATTTCTGTTATGGCAGTTCATATAAATCTTCTCCTATAAACCCTGGAGAAGGCTTGCAATCAAAGGTGCAGGACTGTAAGCATTGCTATTCTTCACGCCTTTATTGAGAGGGCCCACGGGCAAAGTGAGAGACAATCCACCCATCATTAAAGACGTAGATTGTCTTTTTACTTCTATCATATAAATTACTGAGAAAAAAATGATGGAGAAACATGAAAACTTACACACAGCCCCTTACTCCGCAATTAGTCAAAATCTGATCTGCAGATTAGTAATCTTTCACATGTCAGAAAACAGATATTTTTTCCTAGAAATAAGTTAGACACACCATTTTCAAATATAATGTCAAATACAACTCCAGCAAAATATGAAAAGTTATACCACTTCCAACATTTTGTGGGAAAATATGAATTAGCTAAACTTTCTGTGCTGTTATTATTTACAAGAAATGGAATAAAATGTTAGGATTTTGTAAAGTAGTTTTTCCATATACAACTAAGAAAAAAATAAACTGAGCTGATAAATATGGAAACTTAGGGCTGGAGAGATGGCTCAGAGGTTAAGAACACTGACTGGTCTTCCAGAGGTCCTGAGTTCAATTCCCAGCACCCAGATGGTGGCTCACAACCATCTGTAATGAGATCTGGCTCCCTCTTCTGGCCTGCAGTGATACATGCAAACAGAACACTGTATACATAATACATAAATAAAAAAATGGAAACTTAATCTTGGTTCTAATTTCTACCTCTGCAAAATACAAAGCTTCAACTTTATAGTAAAATGTCAGGTTCATCTTTCAGTCAGTTTAAGCTCACGTTATTGATGGTGCATTTCTTTCCACCTGCACTTTCATTTTAACTACCACTGAAAGTGAAATGAGAAAAATATCCCAATGAAAATCATGCAGACTGCCAGCCCCAGTCACATCTGCATAAACCTACAGGAAATGTATGTTCACACCCTGAAACACATGAAATGTGGTGTCTTAAATTTTAGCAGGAATCTTGATGAATTTTATATATTCTATAGGTGTCAGAGATACCTGATGTGCTTTTAGCAAATTAACACACAGAGAAATGTGAAATTCTGGCTTTAAGTCCGTAGAAATCACCTGTTCAGCTTGAACAGAGGTGAAGGTGGGAAGTGAGGATGTTTTCTATCTCTGACCTTGCATGCAGTGTGGATGGTTGTCTCCCATCTCTGAATATGGCTGTTCATCAACAGGGCAGATGAAGAAATGCTCTGTTTTATGGCAGTGGCTCCAGGGAGTGCTTAGAGAGGAAATATATACACACTTATATGCAAATATATTTACATGAAAAAATATAGCAGGTGGCCAGGGCCACTAACACCCTCTTTTGTGTCCTGACATTGGTAACTACATCTTATTCTTTGAGGATATCAATGTCTAATGACAAAACCCAAATATATTTGAAATTTTTAAAAAGTAGCTTCTTCATGGTATAAAATGATTAGAAACATTGAAATAAAATCTAATGTCAGTTTACCAATAAAAATATTATATTTTTTCTATTATTTCTGTCCCTCTAGAATAAAGGAAAAAGCAAATCAAAGATTTGTGCAACCAATAGTTTCTGTCACAGAATTTCATCTGCATCAGGTAGCTCAAGAGTGAAAGATACTAAAATAGCCTGAAGTGTTGACATGTATTTTAATTGGGTTCTGTGCGATCATTTGACATATGATTCCCAAGTGAAAACCTAAGCAAACTGAGGTTTCCATTTACATCTCTTACCTTTTTATATAGGGCAGTTGCAGAGTTTAAAAACTTACCAATGCATTATTATAAAGTAAGAACTTAACACGTACTGCAGAAAGGAATTCATCTGTCCTTATTTGCAAAGCACAGTATCTTCCTAATGTAAACCATTCTGGAAATGCAACTTGTTATAAAATAATATGAAATTATAAAATTAAAATTAGACAGGTCATTAAGAGCTGCATGTCATTCCAAGGATGTACAATGCTGAATAATGCATTATTTATTTAGCATATCTGCACTCCCTAAGAACCAAGCAAATTGTTGAGCTCTATCTAATTAAATCAACTGAGGAGGTTCAGCAATACTCTACTGTATACTTAGATTAAGCGACTGTCTCATTGAATTAAATAGAATGCATCTATCCCAGATACTTTCTCAGCCAACTTGTTTGATACACCATCTTGTGTGGAAGGAAAACGAATCTCCCTTGGATAGGCATCAGCAAAGCATTATGATCTTGCCTTAACTAGCTGATCTAGAAGTCTGTAACACCAACCATAAGTTGTGCTGGACTGTAACAAAGCCTGATTCAAGTTTTCTCTCATTGAGCTGACCACCCTTGCACAGCTAGATAGAAGAGCTGTATGAATTGTGCTTCTACACATTAAGAAGTATTCAAGCATCAAGATCAGCAGATATGTTATTTCTTACATTATACAAATATAATAAGATTGAAAGGAATTGGCCTGTCGTGATCCCTTTAGCTACTGTAAATATACATCTGCTCAAAAAGTATTATACAAATATGTGAAAATATTTATTTATTAGATCACCGATAGTTTCCTGATTATTATCAAATATCCTGGGAGACAAATGCCACTTGTTTCAGGTCATTTCTGAGAATGTTTAGTATGAACAGAGTAAATGTGAACTTGTAGCTGTAATTTAGAATCTGTTAAGATATACAGAGTTGCTGACTAAAAGAAAAGTGGTGGCAGCTACATAGAGGGTGAAGCAGTTAGGAGCTCTTGTTGCTTTTTCAGAGGTCTAGGGTTCAGTTCCCGGTACCTGTGCAGCACACCTCACAACCATCCACAACTCCAGCTCTTTACTGGCCTCTATGGGCACTTCTCTCTCTCTCTCTCTCTCTCTCTCTCTCTCTCTCTCTCTCTCTCTCACATACACACACACACACACACAACATTCACATAAATAAGTACTAAAGTAATTTTTAAAGAACAAAATTGTACTTTAATGCTAGAGATGAGTAAAGAGGATGACAGGGCTGTAAATTTCAACACATTTTAAATACCCATCATTGTTTAATGGCATCTTTTAAAAGTGAAACATTAATAAGTGTTTTCTTCATTTTTGAGGAAATCACTGTATGTTGATTTTCTAGCTGCCAAACCCCTAAGAGACAAGTAATTTTCCTTTGAGTCTGTTGTCTTCAGTTGGGATATAATCAGCTAACTTAATTACAGGTGGTTACTACTTGATCTTTATCATATTTAATAATATATCATGAATTTCATATTAAACAGCTAGAAGGGATCAACACCCATCATTATATATATTTTCAGGAATAGGTGATAGTTATGCAAAGTGATCAAATGATGAACCTGTATTTGGAAATATTATTTAATTTACAAAATTAAACCTTTTCTTGGGTTATTGTACAGAAATCTGTTTCCATATTCCCAAATTACAAGGCAGGAAGGAATCAGTCAGCATTGTGCTCTTAGATGTTATTCCATACCCCAAATACACCTTCTGCTACACCGGTGTTGTGCATCTCACCTATTTTTAACATTCCACAATGGTTTTTGGCAGTTATACTGCAGTTCAGTCAAGTAAAGTAAGCAAGCATGTCGTCAAAACATTCATCAAGTTTCCACTAGGATGGTAAACTAAAATGGAGAGGCTCCTCATCTGCTGTTACAACTGAGCACACGAATAAAGCTTTCTCTATAATCAACCTGTCTGTGGGTAGACATGTTTGACGTCCATCAGCCTCACAGAAGGTTGCTCACTGTGTCACTTTCTGTGGGCTCTGTTGTCTGTCTGAGCTTTTCATGTGACCAAGGCTAGACAAATAGAAATGCTCTGGGTTTATGGTCTATAAACTTAGGTTTAAATCCAAACTCTTCTCTTCTTTATGTGTATTCCATATAGGTTTCAGTGGCCTCAAAAGCTGTTCTCCCATTTGTATAATTATACAGTTGATTTGTCTATGCTAGTGAGCTGTTCAAAAAGTGTTGTATTTTTTAGCCCCTGTTTGTGAACAAGCCTGCTTAGGTTTTAGATAGCCAGCTATTGATGCTCTATGAGAAGTGTGAGAAAGGGATTTAAGAATGTATATTAATATTGGAAAGTAACTCTGGAGGCAAAACTCCTGGGATCTAGCTTTTTCTTATATTCTGCAAAGGGAAGGGAACTAGAATCTGTAGAAGCTGTAACCATAGTGACTATTAAGGAATGTTTACAGAGCACCTCTCAATATAGACTCATAGAAACATCAAAGTACAAAATCCTTGTTTCACCAGGATGTCACTCTCTGAACCCTGAAATTCTTTCTTCCAAATTTTAGTTCATGTGTTGAAAACAGAATCACTATTTTAATTACCATGTATTTGGCTTATTCTTTTCAGTGGACACCATTAATAATTAATAATAACACACTAAGCTAACCCTACTGGACACAATATTGAATACAATCAGGTAATCTGAAAATTAAGAAAAATAATCTCTATCCACAGAAAGAGTCCATCAATAATTACTTTAATAAGTGAAGGAATCAAATAATAAAAGGAGATCGAGCATGCAGATGAGTGTTTCCAGGGAATTCAATATAAATGAACCAAACTGATACTGTTCTACTACTCAGGGGGCCAAGTTTCAAATCCATTCTTTTTCCCTGTGCCCACTATGAAGTGAGATTATACCTGATAAATAACCAAGGCAACCGGCTAACATCACGATAAGGTATGTAAAATTACAAAAGTTCACATCACAGCCCTTGCCTTTGGCCTATTTCATTGTTATTCTGGACAAGCATTGGTTACCTGAACTTTGGGTAGAATTAGTGCAGCTGCTTTGTGGGCACAGATGAGTGTGCACAGAGGATGCACTGCTTCTAGAGTCTGCTTTGCCAAAACCTGTTCCACATTTTAACACTTGAAATGTCCATGACTGAGCAGGCCTTCTTTGGTTGGATTGCTAGGAATGTTGCTTTACACAGAGATAGGAGTCTTCTTTCTATAAAGGCAGAATCGATCAGTGATGATAAAATAATAAAAAGGTTTTATTTATAGCTGGCATTCATTTCCTTTCAATGGATGTTTGGCTTTAGTGTCAGCTCCACAGAATTCTGTGAGGCACATAGCTGTGTCCACCATAGCATCTGGCATAGCCTCCACTAACATAAGATACTTCCTAATATCAGGCCAAATATATGACAGAAACATGATTTGAGTCACTTCCTTCCTCAGAACCTTACCAAGGTGACTTCTCTGTAGTAATATCTTAAAATTGTTCTCCAAGATGTTTCTTAGAAGTTGAACAATTGTTTTGACTGAATCATTTCACCTGGAGAAAAAGCATAGGCATTGAAAGAATTTCAAGAAGTAAGTGAGAAATGTCTTGGCTTGTTTAACTCCAAAGGATTGTTAAGAAAAATATAAATATTTTTTTGTGATTCTAGGACAACAGAGGCAGAATAAACCAAGGAAGGCATTGCTACAAAAATTAACTAATGGCAAAGATAACCCTTGTTTTAAGGGAAATGGGAACCATTTATTTTGAACTGTGCTCTGTCATTTTATAGACAGTAGAATTTGTGAAGAATGATATCACATAGGGTGTTTAGCTGAGTAAGTTTCTAAGTATGGGACGTCCACCGTCTTCTGTCCATCACTTCACAGTGAAGCATCATCTTCTTAGAGTCATCTAATGTGGATTACATTATCAGATCTCCTCTGATACTCTGGCCTAGACTCAGCTTTCCTGGGTCTTTGTAGAATTTGGACATCCCTAACTCCATAGTATTTAAGCTAGTTCCTTATAAGCAAACCTTGATATATGATTGTATGCATGTCCATACGCATCTGTTTGGAAGTGTGGTATTTGCATCTCTTAGCTCATTCAGGCTATAAGAAATTACCATAGTCAATGACACTCAAAAGCAAAATGAACTTGCTTCCTACCACCCTGGAGAGAAGGTTACTCATCAAGGTGCTGGCAGATTTGGTGTTTGGTGACAGCCTCTGTCCTGTGTCATAGAGGACTGCTTTTTACTTGTGTTCTTGTGTCAAAATGGAGAGGGAGAGTTCTGGCTTCTCTTTTGTAGACACCATTGATGTGAAATATGTATAACACTCCTGAATCTCTGAAGATAATATATATCATCTTTAAAATCAGGGAAATACTACACCAGGAAGGGTTTTAACAGTTACCTGGGCCCCCTTGTCCTCAGTGTCATCATGGCATCAGGTCTTCTCTATATGGAAAAATCAGACCTCACCTCCATCTCGATTCATTTAGTAGCATAGTAGAAAGCAGAATATGCCACACTGAACCATGACTACAAGAGAAAATATGGTAAGGCACCTAAAGTTTGCCAGGTGTCCCTAGTGATTATTTGAGGTGCAAGGCATTTAAAAGAGAAAACAGCAACAACAACAACTCAGAGACATTTTCTCTGGCCTACCTTTATCTTCCCAATTGTATGTCCTACAGGAAGGGCACAATTCCCTGAAATTTGCCCTGGAGTTTCATCTTTCAGAAAAAAGAACTTATCAAAGGTGCAGGGAAGAGGATCCATTCATCCACAATCTGTCTTCTCTCCTGCAACACCCATCCCCTTTTTGCTCTGGGATTAAGACCACATACAAACTCACAAATCTTCAGACTTTGTGGGCATTGAACCCTTTTCCTATGGTCCACTAGTGCTTTTGATATTGAATCTAGCTTGTGTGTATGTGCTTTTTCCTGACAAGTCTGTTGCCAGTGTATTTCTTTGATTAGCCTACAAAACTCAGAAGGGAAAGCAATCGGCTCTCACCAACAATTGCACTTTTGCCCCCGAGATGCCTGTATATACAACATCTTTTATTACCTAATCCCTGTTTAAGGTGCCACATCAGCAGCTCATAAACTACTATTCGGGCATGATAAAATGTGCTTAGAAATACCACAGCAGGCAGGGCTTGAATTTACACTGTGACACAGCAAGGCCATTGTTTGCAGACAGCATTCTCTATAATGAGCTCACGGCTTCTAATTTTTGACTCTCAGATCACAACACAAGGGGTTATATTTCTGAGAAGTATTTTTTTATCTTACGGTTTCCAGGCATAACACAAGAAGCTTAATAAAATTTGAATTTCATGTAAATAATGAGATCTATTCAAGTACACAATATGACACAATGGCAGCAGTGTCTACCATATGAAATTTTTAAAGCTGAACTTTCAAGTGTAAGTGTGTAGCTGGAGGTTTTTTTTTTTTTTTTTTTTTTTTGGTGGAGACTTGAGCTGTTGGGTGCCAATTTTAGCTGGAGATTTTTGGTCCTGCCTGGTCCACCGTCAGGACAAATCTCTCTCACCCGCCAGTCCCACAGCTGCTCAAACCCAACCAAGTAAACATACAGAGACTTATATTGCTTATAAACTGTATGGCTGTGGCAGGCTTCTTGTTAACAGTTTTTATATCTTAAATTAACTGATTTTTTTTATTAATCTATACTTTGCCACATGGCTCGTGGCTTACTGGTACCTTACATCTTTCTTGTCATGGTGGCACCTGGCAGTGTCTCTGTCTCAGCCTTTTACTTTCCAGAATTCTCTTCTCTGATTGTCCCACCTATACTTCCTGCCTGGGCCAATCAGAATTTTATTTATACAGAGTGATTCCACAGCAAAAGTGGCTAGCTATCATATATTTTCTTTTGTTAAAACAACATCTCATCGCCTTCTACATTATCATTATTGGGATCTGCCATCTCTGTAAGGCATATGTCCATCTGCAGTGTGCCAGCCCACAGTAATTGTTACAGCATACACAAGCCCCATGTAAGCTCAAGCAATACTAAATAAGTGCACATTAAGTCCCATGCCTAGCTGAGTATTGCAATTGATAGCTTCTGGGAGACAGATGATGCTCTTTAAGATTGTTGTTCTTGGTAAATTGACCACACTTCAGTGAAGGCTGCATGAAGAGGAATATGCAGGCAATTCAAACTGGACTTGATTTGTGAGGGGCAAAAGTAGTTTCAATGTTCACTGAGCAATAAATGAGAGTTGGTTCTGGAAGAATTTCAGGGAGTGCTGAATGTAACCAAAACATATTGGACAAAATTCTCCAAGAACTTAAAAGAAAAATATTTAATAATAAATTGCCTACGAGTAAATACATTATAAAAAATATATGTAACTACTTGTGTATGCTGTTACAATTACTGTTAGTTCATATATACAGCTTCCTTGTGTCTGGATGGTAATGTTCTTGTGTATTCATCCATAATCACTGGCTCACAGAGTCTTTCTCCTTGTTTCTTTCACAGTGATCACTGAAATTTGGGATATAGATGTCCCACTTATGGACTTAGCATTCTACAAATTCTTATGCTCTGCACCTTTGACCATTGTGGGTCTTTGTGTTAAGCACTAAAGCAAAGTGAAGCTTTTCTGATGAGGGTTGAGACCTGCATTATTCTCTCAGTCATTAACAGTCAGTTTAATACTATCTCTGTTTATCAGAATAGCAATAGTAAGTCTTCCACGAGGGTCTATGATCTATGTACGCTCAGGTTTGTGACCCAACATTGCTGCCAAATATGATTTTATCTTGTGAAGTGTTACATAAATGCAATTATAAGTGGTTGGTTAGTCCTGTGATGTTTTTGCCATTATACATCAATGACCATTTCGTGTAAAACTGGCAATTGTACTTTACAGGGTTAAGAGGTGGGTAAGATAAGAGACTACTTTTCACAATTGATAGTATGCATATCATCTTGAGCACTATGAAAGCTACTCAGTAGGAATGAGGCTTGCAAATCAGCATCAGCTTGAAATCTCCATGTTCTATGACTCAAGTATGTGGTGTCTTCAGTAATAGCATCTTGTAGTCAAGCTATGAATGGTAACCTGGAGTATTGGTAATAGATTTAATATTGCAAGCTGATGGGGCTCACTGGCAACATCTTCTAAGATGCAACCCACTCCTGGAACTGGGCATTTTTAATTGTTAGGTTTTGGTGTCTAGTAAGGCACTGCCACCTATTACAGGATAACTCCATTTTAACTCTATCTATCTATCTATCTATCTATCTATCTATCTATCTATCTATCTATCTCTTCATATATATATGTGTATATGTATACATATACATACCCATATATGTATATGTATACATACACACACACACACACACACACACATATATATATATATATATATATATATATATATATATATATATATATATCCATAGTTGTATTTTCTTAGAGAAGCCATATTATAAGATGATTTTCATAGAGGTGAGAGGAGTGAACAAGAGAAATTGCTATTGTATCATGGAATCAAAAGAAAAGCAAACAAGATAGCAACAGGTTCTGTTCAAAGTCATAAAAACTGTCACACAGAAAGGTGACATGCAGGAGTTGCTTGTGTGAATGGTTGGATTGACACTATCAGGCTTGAGTCCAGGCTTGTTACTCCATTTACACAGAGGGAATTTCTGTTTCATTTCCTGAAGATCAGACTGCTGACTCTACATAATGGTCCATGGTAATTCTCCATTGAAAATCCAAAGAGAAACAGTTAACACACACAAGCACACACACACACACACACACACACACACACACACACACACACACACACCACACACACACACACATTGGAAAAATACCAGTTTGGGTGGGTTGTTAGCAAGTATCTGAATTCATAATATTATGGTATGGACTACTGCTGTGGGATGTTCTGTATGTCAAATGTGTTGCTCTGATTGGTTAATAAATAAAACAGTGATTGGTCAATAGCCAGGAAGGAAGTATAGGTGGGACAAGTAGAGAAGAGAATTCTGGGAGGTGGAAGGCTGAGGCAGAGAGACACTGCCAGCTGCCGCCATGACAAGTGGGACGTAAGGTACCTGTAAGCCACGAGCCACGTGGCAACTTATAGACTAATAGATATGGGTTAATTTAAGACAGAAGAACTAGATAACAAGAAGCCTGCTGCGGCCATACAGTTTGTAAGCAATATAAGTCTCTTTGTGTTTGCTTGGTTAGGTTTGAGTGGCTGTGGGACTGGCAGGTGAGAGAGATTTGTCCTGACTGTGGGCCAGGCAGGACTGGAGAAAAACTCTAGCAACAGATTACATAGGTGGAAACGGAGTCTGCAGGTGGATTTCAGATGAGCAGGGACAGAGGCTATGTATGCATAGTCAATTTAAAACAGAGAGGGTCTACGGTGTGTGGACAATATGCAGAAAGAAATTTTCACAAGTTCACATAAAGAGCCAATTTCAGCACAGTTTACTATACATTATGGTAGGATCATAGTATAAACATTGATTAACTTGAAAGCTTTACATATTGAATGCAGCATAGTACAGAGAGAGAAGCCAGGAGCAGAGACAGAGAGAAGACACGACTTGAAAAAGTCTTGTTTATTGCTGGACACTTTGCCAAGCTCCAGCCGGGGTTGCGAAGCCTGGCAAGAGCCCAGTGGTTTTGCTGAGCTGAGAACAAAGAACAAGTTTCTATGAAAGTCAAGGAGACAAGAGATTTCAGTGACAATACCACACAGAAGGGAGCAGCATGGGAAGAGACACAGAGGCCACTGGGGCTCTCCCTATTCACAGAGCTGAGGAATGATGTGGGCGTTAGTGGAGAAAGCTGCCTAAGCCCAAGAAAGAGATCCTGGTGAACCCTGTCACTATTCAAATAAACGGATCAGTGCATAAATGACTTCTGGTCCCCTGCTGAGAAAAAGACTCACAATTCATGAAGCCTTACACGGAGGTTTCCGGAGGCCACTGATCAGTGTGGTGGAAAAATTAGTCTTAAACTAGTGGTTCCTTTTATCACATTTAAATGTCAGCCTCCAAGAGATCAAACTATCAATTGAAAAATAACTGTTGTTTTTATCAAATATTCAAGAACATTTAGAGAGAGAAAAAATTCAGCATCAAAGAACATAAAATTTATGGTTGCTTTTGGCAGACAATTATTGTCTGCTTGCAAAGAAACAAGGAGAGAAAGATTTAATAAACAGAAACAAACTGAGAAAAGGCACAGACGGATGATAGATTTAATTAATGATGTCACATAATTGTTATTACTAAACACGGAGATACATTTGTCTAGTGTATTGTTTAAGAAGGCTGACGAGAACCTGGTCATGCTGATTAAAGAATACAGAAAATATCTCAAATAGTCTAACTCAAACTTCTAGAGATGGAAAAACTAGAATTATCTGAAATAGAAAAGAAGATGAGATGGACAAAGTGTCAGCTTTTCTTTAGAAGAGGGTATCATGGGAGGTCTTCCAAGATCTAACAAGGTAACTGATGTAATTTGCTGGAAGCCTGTGACACAAAGGTCTCCATCCTTACCATGCAGTCTCAGCATAGGTACACTGCCACATTTTTTCCTTTGACTAGTCCATTATAACATTAATTTTTAATTTGTCTGTATACACATGGGTATAGATAACTCTGTTAGGTGAACAAGGAGGTCAGAAGGGATTGTTTGGACCCCTGGGGCAGGAGGTACTGCTGTTGTAACACACCAGACATGGGTGTTGGGAACCAAATTCAAATCCTCTGGAAGAGCAGTTTATGTTCTTAATCACTGAGCCATTGCTCCACCCCCTTTTCTTAACATGATAGAATAAATAAATTTTAATCATTATTTAATACTTTTCTTCAGTTAAAATATGTACTCAGTTTCAGATTCGCTGGTGTAAATATAAATTATTGTTTTCTACAAAGGCACATACACAAACATACAGTTTGAGGTTATTATATTTAAGTAGTATTGTGGTTATCATATGCCTAAAAATAATTTGACTGAATATTAAGTGATTGGAATAATGACTTTAAATCAATTATATCAGTTTTAATTCATTTAGAGTTAATTGCATCTATGTAGTAAAATTTCATTATTCATTGCATTACAGTAAAATATTATTTACCACTAAAAATAAACCATATTTTCACTTAAATAGGGCCTTCCCATAAATCAGTGCTCCTTTTTTATTTTTAACCCATCAAGTCCAATTTGTACTGCCCATATATTCTTGGCTGTGTGGACTTCCTTCCACTGGAGCAGACGACCCTCCAGAGGCTGCAATTGTGAAGAAAACTGACTCCCTCTTTCAGCAGCTATCAGTTGCCAATAATTCCCCAGCCAGAGGTGGGGCATATTGTAAGAGCCAAAGACCTTGTATGGCTATAAGTAAACAGTGTTTTCCGGACACATCATGGAAGTTGCACATATTTACTCACAGTGATTTTAACAGCATGCACCAGACCTGTGCAAGCTCATGCCAAACAAAACCCCACCACGGAGGGCGTTAAACTCAAAATAGTATTTCCTAATATTGTCATTATAGAACTATTTCGTGAAAAATCAAACATTTTTTTGGAATTTTTCCCTCTTCAGTCAGGAAGATTGACAGATACAATTGCATATTTAATATAATCAGAAATAATTTTAACTTTGATTCTGCCTCCAGAAAATTAAGAAAACATGCATTCTAAATTAAAATAATCATGCATATCAAAAAGGTTTGCTTTATTGGACCATTGGTTCCACTTTTTCCTTTGTATGTTGTCGTGAAAGCTTGTGTTCTGATGAAATTAATATCTTGGAAAAATTAATATTTTCAATACTATAAAATAGAAGTAGGATGGAAAGATGGCTCAGCAGTTAATATCACTTATAGCTCTCTAAGTGGACCTTAGGTTTTGATCGTCAAAACACAAATTCCAGGTTCAGGGAATCGGACACACTCTTCTGGCCTCAGCAGGTACAGGTCTACACATGACACACACAAACACATACTATCTATAGGAACTAATGTTTTAACAAATGGTAGGAGTGATTTTTCATATGCTTTCTGTAAGCCAGTTGTGATGGCAAATGCCAGGAATCACAACACTCATGAGACTGAGACAGGAGGATTGGTGTGAGTTGAGGCCATGTTGTCCAACATAGTAAGTACAAGCCAGCCTGGGTTACATAATGAGATGTTGTGTGGAGGGACACACACGCACACATACACACAGACACACAGACACACACACATACAGAGAGAGAGAGGGGGGGGGAGTGGGGAGAGAGGAAAAAGGAGAGTTGTGGGTGTACAGAGAGAAACACAGAGGTCAACATGTCGGAGTTTGTTCTCTCCCAGCATGTGGGTCCTGTGGACCAAACTAAGGTCATCAGTCTTGGCAACAGATGGATTTACCTGCTGGGTCATCATTGAGTGTTTATATGAAAATAACTCAATACATATGGAAGCTCTAAAAATGTATTTTACAAAGTTGTTTCTAAATTTAATTAAGCTGTCTGAAAACATAGTTCAAATTAAGCAAATTGGTATTTTAATTTTTTTTAGTGCTTTCAAGATTATTAAGGACAATTTTGTATGTGACATGAGAAAGTATTTTTTAAATCAATATATCCAGTATCTATCAACATATCCATATCTTTTTGTTCATTCACTACAAATGTCATTTGTTCCAAAATAATATCTGCATTAAGGACAAATTAAAACAAAGAAATAAAAATCCTTAAATTCCTCTATGGAGAATGAGCGTGGTTTTAAAAGTAGAGAACAGTGAGATGTCTTTGTGGTGACTCATATCTATCCTCATCTCTGTCAGCTCACTAGTCTATATAGTTCCTTCAGACCTGACACTGATTTATGATAATGCAGGAAATGACATCATCATGATCACTCTTTAAACTGGCAGGACTTTTGGACATTTTCCCTATAGTAGAGATCAGTGTTCACGAGAAGCATCATATAACAGTTTTAGACTCTGAAAAATGGATGCTTCCTGTTTGGCAAAGAAAATGAAAAGACTGTTTTTTTTTTCCCAAGGTCATTTTAACATTCTGAAGTTTCTTTTAAAAGAATGTTAAATCCTAATGTTCTTCATTAAATGAAGATAAATGTTTGTAGTGCATGGGAACATCTGCAGATATTAACTGTGTTGCACAAACTCAAGAAGAGAAGGACTAGCACACACAAGGTGACATATCGACGGGTGTATAATGGGTTTTTCTCCATTAATGATGCTGACTGAACCCAAGTCAGACAAGATTTCTTGGGAGCAATGGTCCAGGTTTAAATAAATAAATAAATAAATAAATAAATAAATAAATAAATAATAAATAAATAAGGAGTAAGAACTGAAGAGAAAAAATTAACCAGGAGATGTTTCCCAGTATGATTATTACATGGATGAGAGAAACACAGTAGGGCGAGCTGAACCCTAACTACAGGTCAGAATGGTGTGGAGGACTGCTAATGTAAAAGCTGAAGATCTAGAAGGAACAAGAAAGAAGGAGTGAGGAGAACATAGGAGAGAACATTGCTTCTTAGACAGAGCCTCCCAGAGTATGATCAAGAGACTCAGAAAACCCTACTGTAAGCATCCACAACATTCTCCCAGTTTAGTATAACAAGAAAATTATACTAAAAGTATAACCAGCTAGTTTAGTTAAACCAGAAAGACACTGTATTTTGGAAGTGTTGTGTGTTCTGGCATCTAAGACAGGATAGGAACTGAATGTCATCAGTTAATACAGATAATTTGTCTTTTTCAAAAAATATGTTTTAAGTATTCATAGCTCTAGAAAATGATCCCTGATGGATATAGTGAATGCTGTATTTTCCTCCTGAGGAAGCCATGCCTAATCTGCAAACTGCTTCTTATTCCAGATGCATAAGGCTTGATCATAGACACACAGTACTTCATTGGAAGAAGCAAACACACTGGGTGATGTGAAGCTGATGTCTGTTCTGTTTGCTCTGAGACCGCAGAGAGTATAAGGTAAGTCTATGCCTTCCTCCATTTCACACTAGCTTTGGAAGAAAACTTGATCCAAGCATTAAATTGCTGTTTTAATCTGTTACAAGATAGAAATGAAAACAATCATATTAAGTATCATGTGCCTTAGGTGAACTTTAATTGCTTCTATTATGTTTTAAAATGTGAAGTGATTATTTCAACTGATCAAGAAGACAGATAAAAAGAAAAAGAAAACTACATTCCTAAGAACATCTTGTTATCAAAAGGGACCTTAAGTGATATGTTTGTGTCTTCTGAATATAGGAATAAGTCTTCCTGGCAAGGCTCTGAGAACACTGCAGAATCTATAGGGGAGTGACTAGTGTCCATACATACATGTGAAGCAATGTGCCACAGCCTTATTGTATGATTATAACTGGGGTTAGGAACTCAAATCCCCCTGAGATTATTTCAAAGAGGTTAAATTTGAACAGTTTCTAAAATCTGATTTATTTCTTTGAGAATAAATGTAGACTGAGGTACAAAAAGAAAGAAGAATGGCGCACAACAATGCAGGATTTCCTAGTAATGCAAAACAAGGCCATAGTGTGGCTGCTTACCATCAAATGTCCCAGGACTAGACTCAGAGATCACTTCTAAAAAATAGCTACAGGTTTCAGCTTGAGCCAAAATTCCCTATTGCTGGCAGAAGTCCATTATTTTCCAAACTTACTAAAAATACAACAATCTGCAGGAGGAGTGGGACCCTCGCTGAAAGAAATCAGGTAGAACATAGTTACACAGAGGAATCTTCAGGTGCACAGCCTCTTCTCACTCAGACCCATTGGAGAAACCCCCAGGTTGCTTTCTATTGAACTTCCTGACTCATCCATTTGTGAGTTAAGTTCTGGCTGCCAGTAATGACAGTTTGGGAAGTGTAGGCTCTCTATGCTGCACAAACAGCCACCTGACCCTGTAGATAAGATGGTGCATGCAATGGCTAGGATATCTGTAACCACAGTTGACACTTGTCATTAAGAAACAGTATTGCCAGTTCCGGCTGTCTCCCGATCATTGCCAGCCATCTATTATAGGGGTATCTTTGTGGATTTCTGTGGGCCTCTCTAGCACTTTGTTTCTTCCTTTTCTCATGTGGTCTTCATTTACCATGGTCTCCTATTCCTTGTTCTCCCTCTCTGTTCTGGATCCAGCTGGGATGTCCCGCTCCCACAGGCTCTCTTTCCCTCGACCCTCGCCCTTCATTACTACCACTCATGTCCAGGTTGTTCATGTAGATCTCAGCCATTTCTTCGTCATTGGGCGATCTCTGTGTCTTTCTTGGTGTCCTGTTTTCCAGATAGCCTTCCAGTCATCCTTGTTCCACATCTATTATCCTCTGGTGATGGGATGGCCAAACACCCTAATAGAACATGAAAATACTCACATTTACCATATGGACATAAATGACAGAAGAGAAAGCAATCTCTAACAGTCACTTTGAATGACCATCAGTGAGCTGAAACTGGCATAGAACAAAAGAATCCAATTTACTGTTACTCAGTAAATCGTCTACAAGAATTCTTTTTAATAAGTAACCCTGTGTGTTATTCATTGCATTAGCCATGGTGAATAAGATTTGCAATCAAACAATGCACCAAATGCCTCAGATATTTAGACTGATCATCCTCTATTTCTTCACTGAAAATAAAGTAATTATTTTAAAAGCTATCAATTAAGAAATGTGGATACAATTTCCTCTTTGCTCTGTTTCTGTTTGATAAATATCACAATCCTTATAACAATGTATGTGGTGCACATATCTCTTTTTATAAAGAAGCATAATGTCACAGGAGAATCAAGAGTGTGCTTGGGTTCAAGGTTACAATACTAACAAGTTCAATGTGTAAATATTCCGCTCATGTATATAAAATAAGTTTATGCTCAGTTGAGTTCTTATTCTTCAGTATTTATTACAAATTAACACCAGTACAAATTCACTGATAATACACTTGTGACTTAAGGCACATTTTCACTTATGAGTAACTCCATAGCATCTTTTGAATCTCATTTATACCTTCAAGTAAGAAATATAAGGTGACACAAAGTTATTCCTGTAGAGCTACCATTTCAAGGCTGTAGAACACATCACAAAAGACAGATCCAAGCCATAAGCTAACACCCCATAATCAAACCAGCTGCAGAGAGCTCTGCAGGAACACTTGCTACACATCAAAAGAGGGAGAAGGAAAGGGGGAAGGAAGAAAGAGGGAGGAAAAGAGAGAGAAGGGAGATTTCAGTCAACCACAACATATACCATGGTAATCCCATTAGAGGGTAATGGAACTGAAAACTTCCTACGTTTGACTGAAGTCTTTGTGGTACAGATAGAGAACCATGTATTATATTTGTGATTGTGTTTGTTATGCATGTAAATCTGCTGTGGTTCAGATCTTATAAGTTAGGTATACTCCACAGTCCTTGACAATAATAATAAGCAACAATGTTACTTGTGTGGGTCACTGGAAACACCAAAGCCAGCAGAATAATGATCCACATGAGGCAAGAAAGAAATCCTAGCCGGGCGGTGGTGGAGCACGCCTTTAATCCTAGCATTTGAGAGGCAGAAGCAGGCGGGTCTCTGTGAGTTCGAGGCCAGCCTGGGCTACCAAGTGAGCTCCAGGAAAGGCGCCGCAAAGCTACGCAGAGAAACCCTGTCTCGAAAAACAAACAAACAAACAAACAAACAAACAAAACCAACCAAACAAACAAAAAGAAATCCTTTTCAACACAACTCAGTTGCCAGTGTTGGCTTAAATTTCAGGAGTCTGACACTGGGCATTTTAAATTTTAGGCATTAAAGTACAGTACAATTTTGGAAAAAAAGTTTCTTGGTAACAATTTTCTCAATCTCATGTGTACAATAAAGCTTAAGACATGATTACATCAAAACTCTTTTTGCAAAGTACATGTGACCTCTTCCATAAGAATGGGTTCTATAGCTTAAGAGCCCCGAGGATGATCTGGTGTAGTCTTATGATTGTGTAGGTCACTAAACTACAAAGCACATGTGACTGTTCCCTAAGTATAGGTTCTATTGACTGAGGAAAAAAAAGCTCAAGATAAAGGTCTAGAGAGGGAAGAACCTGGGGTAAACATAATAGTCTGGGGGATTTGAGTGTGGCATGGCCACTCAGATAGCACAGATCACCTGGCAATTAACAACATCCACTCCCAGCCTTCTGCATAAAAAACAGATATATAGCTCCTCTATTGAGAAGATAACTCTGAATATTTAACATACTGGGTTTTCTAGTACAAACAGTTACTCATGTGCTCTGTATGAATTATTACATTATTAGCTTTTAGTCTTTCTTTAGTTATGATGTTTACTGTAATAATTACAGGTTTATGTGAGAGTCATATGAGCACCAGCCTTATGGATCCTGTCTATAGATTGAAATTTTCACTTGTATTTGCTTTAATTTTATATTATTTCATTTCCTGTATATCTAGAAGCAATTTGTGACAGGATATATATCATATAGTCATGTAAATATATATTTGGTGTTTGGCATGTTGTACCATACAGGACTAAACAGAAAATCTCTATAATGCTTCCACAGTAATCACCTTACATTTAATTTCCTAGATAATATTAATAATTGAGTGGTAATCACTTGTGTATATAATCTGAGTGTGCAAGCATTTTGTTGAGAATTGAAGAGAACAAGTGAGAAAGAAAGAGAAGTTCCTCTAAATCAAAGTGAACCAAAAATAATCATTTTCTAGTGTCATTGAAAGAAATGGCAGAATAATATTGTAAAGGAAATTGCTCTTATTAAACATAGTTATACTTTTCTCAGTAAAAAGAAAACTTTCAAAAAGTTATATTGCCATTATACAAGATTTATAAAAAATGGAAATGGATATTTTTGTGTGATACCAACACAGAGAGTTTGATTAGACTATACAACTGAGATTCTGTGGATGGTGGCAGGTTGAGTGGCCAATCTCACCAAAAAATTGACAATATTAATTTTGTATTGTTTTCCAAACAGTTCAAAATTGTTTCTTTCAGTTGTAAGTTTTACTATATCATTTTTTTCATGTATCTTGGTCCAAGATTTCAAGTTCCAGCATTTATTCTAGAAGATGATTTCTATTCTCACACAAGACATGTGGATGCTACTTGGGGTATATAGCGAGATGCTTTGTATTTGATTAAAATTAATAATCTTTTATGCTGAATTTCATTGTGAGATACATTTATACCTCACTACTGCAAATCCTCAGAGGAGAATTCCAATCATTACAACAGTTCCTTGAGTGAAGTTTGTGGTGCTATTTACTGCTTAGCACTGTCTTCAGAAAAAGGAGAAATAGATACTACTAAACACAAAATTTACTTATTTCATGCACTACAATTTAAATATTACTTGGTGCCAATGTGTATGCAAAGTATGGTAGGAGAGATTTTTATTTCTGATCTATCTTGATGCAAATGCCTTATTATGCACATAATTTATATCAAATCAAGGAAGAATACAAATCAAAGTTTGTATTTCCTTGCATTATAGTGATGCTGTGTGTTGTTAATTTGAGTCTGGGAGGCAACTGTTGACAAAACACTTTAAGAATTTACTGCCAGCTGCTTTCAAAGATGGCATGTGTGAATATAGTATGTAACTTAACTAGATTATACATGTACATAAAGTTTAAAATTGAATAAATTTATATTTGCAGAAAGTTAACACAGCATATATTTATAATTAACTTTAAAATGAGAATTGATAAATAACTACTTTTCCTAATTTGTATACAAAGAAGAGTTATGTACCTTATTGCTAATTTCAAACATTAAATTCTGAATTGTTCAATAAGTTGTATGCATTAAATTTTCCCAAAGAACATCAGTGTAGGATCCTAAAGCCATGAATCTACAATCAGTTTCAAAATAATCATCTTCCTGGCAGGTGCAATCCTGATGTCACTCTCTCAAAGATAAAAGTGACTCATAAGGAATTCAAAGATGATTGTATTGGGGTTTAGTCTGTGCAAGTATCTATCCTAGTAATAATCTCTTTCCAAATTTGGCTGTCCAACTATTGAAATAGTAGAATCAAGAATTTGTGATTTCCCTCAACCCTCTAGTGGAAACTGAGCGACTGTCTCTGGACCTCTTTGTCCCGCGTCCCAATGAGGCTTCAGTGGATTAATTCCCTTTTTCGGTGTTTCATTTTGCCTCTTCTTGTCTTATGGAAGAAGGGTGGCTGAGCCTGGTTCAATAGGGTGGTCAGATCCTAGGTACTGACAGGAACGGATCTGGTAACAGCTGCTGGGAGGAAGGACATGGAAGAAGAGGGGAGATTTTCCCATTTCAAAAATGACTTTCATTGATTGAAGTAAAAATGATGGTCTGTGGAGTACACGATGAGGGATCCTGGAATACAGAGAGGTGGGTCAGGAGCCAAGGGCCTTTCCTTCTGCTAGCTTTTTATTAAGAAGCCCAAAATTGCCATCTTTCTAGGGTGACATGGAGCTAGAGTGTGAAATCTGAACTTTGTACTTTCAGGAAGACCAAGGAAGAATATTAACCTCAGTGCTATTTGCTTTAACCTTGCAGTCAGCAGGAGTTACTCTGGGTGCTGTGGAGCACAGTATATATATAGTATTTATATATATATATATATATATATGTGGTATTTATATATATATGGTATTTATATATATGGTATTTATTGTCTTCCATTTACCATTTAGTTTTATGTTCAGAGAGGAAAAATGACAGTCTTGACTGCATTTTGACTACTTTTCTGTTCTGCAGGTTTGGATCAGGAAGGCACAGCTCATTGTGTTTGTTGCCATTAGTTTACCCATTCCTGTTTGCAGCCAGTATAAAACTGATACATTTTAACCTTGTGGTCTTGTTGATACTGAAATGCTACTCTAGGTTTAATTTTATCTATCCATGGAGGCCAGCTTGAAAACAAGTTATGAACATGGTAAAGATTTTTTATTACTTTGCTTAGAAATGGTCTCTGTGTTGGGTTGAATGAAAATAGCCCCTGTAAGCTCATAGGAAGTGTCACTACTAAAAGGTGTATCCTTGTTGGAGTAGGTGTGGCCTTGTTGAAGGAAATGTGTCACTGGTGGTACACTTTGAGGTTTCACATGCTCTAGCTAGACCCAGTGTCTCTATTCCTGCTTCCTGCTGATCCAGATATAGAGCTCTCAGCTACCTCTTCAGGACCATGTCTCCCTGCATGCTGCCATGTCCTGTAATGATGATAATGAATTAAACCTCTGAACTGTAATACAGCTCCAGTTTTCCTTTATAAGAGTTTGTATGTTTACGGTGTCTCTTTTCATGGCAATAGAAACCCTAAGACAGAGTTGCTACCAGAGACTGGGGTATTGTTGAATAGGCCTGACCATGGTATTATTTGGAGGAATGTGAACTTTGGGACTTTGAATTAGGAAAGCAGATGAATGCTTTAAGTGGGACTAAATGAGTCACACTAGTAGGGTCATGGAAGACAGTAGTGCTGGGGTGAGTTGAACTGTGGGGTTTGGTTCAAGAGGTCTCAGGGGAGGAGAATACTAATTTGTGGCCTAGACAAAATTATTGTGATATTTTGGTGAAGAATGTGACTACTTT
This sequence comes from Peromyscus maniculatus bairdii, assembly GCF_049852395.1. Classification (NCBI taxonomy): domain Eukaryota; kingdom Metazoa; phylum Chordata; class Mammalia; order Rodentia; family Cricetidae; genus Peromyscus; species Peromyscus maniculatus. Next base: position 56,751,628 of record NC_134852.1, on the reverse strand, counting down.
CTGTTCTTGTTAAAAATATCTGCCTGAGCCTAAATTAAAGAGCTATGGATTAAAAGCTTTGTCAGAGGAGATTTCAAGACAGCCTGAATGTCTTGCTTGGTTGTTAGTGGCCACGCTTATACAGATCTATAATGAAATAGAGCAAGCTAAGCAAGTAAAAATACAAAATGTACAGTATGAGGAGAAAAGGAGCACCAGGAAGTATAAACAGATTAAAGAAAAACCTTATGCTACATGGAGTGAATGGAGTAGTTATTTCGGAGAAAGATCCCAGCTAACTAAGCTTCCAACTTGTGAAAATAAATTTAAGAAAAGGTTAGGGAAAGGCCTGGTGGTACAGACCTTTAATCCCAGCACTCAGAATTCAGAGGCAGCAGATCTCAGAGTTTGAGGCCAGCCTCGTCTACTGAATGAGTTCCAGAGCAGCTAGGCTTAGACAATAAAGGAAACCATTGAAAACAGAAAGCTGGTGTGCTTGAATTAAGGGATTGTGTTCCAGCCCTACCAAGCAGCAGAACTTAGCAGTTTTGGTCATGTGATTCTGGCTTTAGAGTCCAGGATAGAGGAAAGGGGTTATAGGATCTCTGTCCATGCCTAAGGAAAGCAACTGAGGATATGAGTCAAGGGTGTTCTGAATGGAGGCCTAGAAAGGTCATTGTATGAAGCTGTGGAGTTGATGCCTGGATTGTCTTGGAGACTTCAAGATGTTGGGGATGCCAGAGCTGTGGGATACCTCCATAGGAAACCTGATAACATGAAGTAGAACCAGCCCAAGAGAAAAAGATGCCTGTTGCAGTTGACAAAACTGAAAGGAGTTGGAGATCATAAGAGAGTTTTGACATCAGACACGGAGATGCAGAGTTTGGAGTTTGCCAACCTTGCTTTTGTCCAGCATCTCCTTGTTATGCTTCCTGTCCTCTCTTTTGGAATGATAATATATATAATCTGTGCCATTATATGTTAGAAGTATGTGATCTGTCTTTTTCATTTTGATTTTTACAAGGGATTACAGTTAGGAAATTACATGAGTCTCGGAAGAGACTTTGAACTTTGGATTTTTAAACAGAGCTGATACTATTATAGGCTGTTGGGACTTTCAAAGTTGTACTAAATGCGTTTTGCATTATGATATGGTTACATGCCTATGCGGGGCAGGATATGGAATATGGTGATTTGAATGAAAATGGCCCCCATGAGATCATAGGCAGTGGCACTATTAGGAGGTGTGGCCATGTTGGAGGAAGTGTAGTAATGAGGGTGTGCTTTAAGGTTTCAGATGTTCAAGCTACACCCAGTGTCACTGTCTCTTTTTCTCTTTGTCTGTCTCTGTCTCTCTGCTGACTGCCAATCCAGATGTAGAGTTCTCAGCTCCTTCTCCAGCACCATGTCTGCCTGCATGTTGTCATACTTCCCACCATGCTGATAATGGACTAAACATCTGAACTGTAAGTAAGTCCCCAATTAAGTGTTTTCCTTGATAAGAATTCCCATGGTCACGGTGTCTCTTCACAGCAATAGAAACTCTAGGAAAGTCTCTTTATAATATTATTATATCTTATTTGCATACTTACCAAGTTATTACAGAAGAGAAATCATTTAATTTTTCTCAGGAGTAGACATGTTGATTTTCATGTTTCAAATGGTACCTAGGATGTGAGTAGCTACAGAGGGCCAGAATATTTTTAGTACCCTTCTTTTCTGCCTAGAATTCCCTGAAAGGGTAGCAGTGATCACAATATTGTAACATAAGGAGCTCACAGAGTTTGGGGTGTTTAGGGTGGTTAACATGAAAGTAGAAGTATTCTCTTTGGCACCTCCACAGTGACTGTTTCCTTGGTTGGGCAACTATCTAAGGGAGAGTGATGCATTTTGAGTTCTCTACTTTTCAGAAACTTTATCAAGCTTTGGATTTTGTGACAAGTAGCCAGAGGCTTAGACTATTTGGACAACAATGAGAATTTTTATTTTTATTTATAAAGAAGAAAGATCCAGTGATTTTAAAATTATTGCATTCTCTGTGAATCTGAATGTCAGTAGATCACGGATACAGCTAGGGTGCTCTTCAATCCATTCATGGAGTATGGAAGTGTTTTGAATAATTACTTTCTTTAAACAGCTGATACATAATTAGTACCATTCAAGACTCATAGAGGAGCTATGATTTATACAAAGCATTTGATCTTGGTCCCTCAAGCACAATTTTTCTCCTGGTTGAAAATATGAGGTGTGAACCTGTTGTGATGTTCAAATATCTCTTTCCAATGCCCCAAATATTCCCACTGATAGTGCTTTATAAAAGATAAGTCTGTGGAATGGAAATTGTAAGTGACATCCTCAGTGCTATGATGTTCAGGTTTGAATCTCTTGAATCTAGGTGCAAGTTACTCACAAATCAGGCTCATTTTTAAACACTGTATTTTACATTATTGCCCAGATTTTTTTCATTGGATGCTTGGTCAGGTCACCTGCAGAATGTGATCCTGCAGAGGCTCAGAAAACAAAGCTACAATGCTCACACTATTTAGATGCAGGAGTAATATAAATACCTACAATGCCTCATGAGCAAGATTATGTCAAGTGGTTGTATTAATTGTCAATAACAGACTAAATTTCCTGGAGAAAGGTCCTCAATGTGGGAAAGATTTGGTCCAATAAGAATTAGAAGGCATGATGGTATATGTTAGTCCACAATGGTAAGAGCTCAGGGCAACAGCTTCTTACATGTTGGTGGGTCAGGGCAGGTACAGAATCAGAGTGTTCTGTCCCATAACCATGAGTTCCAGGTGAAGATCTCATGTTCCAAAATTTCGAAAGTTTCCACAAACAGTGCCACCAGTTGGAGATTAGATATTCAAACACAAGAGCCTGCAGTCGTGATTTTATATTCACACCACAACTGTGGCCAGTTGCAAGAAGACAGCAATCTCAAAAGGACACTTTAGAGCAGTGTTTTGAGATTTCAATTAGAGAGGAAAAAGAGAGCAGAGTGAATAGTATAGGAAGAGCTGGTTGAATAACTTCCCATGGCTCTATACTCTAGGGATTGTCCCTCATTTAAAGGAATCTGGCCCTTGGAGATCAAAGCTGAAGAACATGCCTTCCAGTGAGTTATCTGCCTGTCAGTGGTTTCTTCCTGGATGAGCTCTTGGCAGTCTCTCCAGCCTAGAGGCACACAGTGTCTTCTAAGGGAGAAATGTGCTTTTCATTTAGCTTGTGCCATTTTTATAACCAAAGTATCATTATATATAATGAATTTCATTCACTCATATGTGATGTGAATATTGATCAAATGTGTATATGCAGGACTTCCAATCAGCTCTCAGCCTTTATTCATCTTCAAGGCAAAAATACAATCACCTTCCTACTGCCTTAATTCTTCACTCACTACTGTTTTCAATGTATAAAAAACTATTGGCTTATTCACCTATTTCCCAACATGGATCCATGGTGCAGAATCTGGTCACAATGACACAAATGGAGAAGGCAGAGTTTTTTCACCTTCTTAAGCAGAACACACACATATATACAGAGCATGTACACACACACACACACACACACACACACACACACACACACACACTTCCTTCTCCTTATTAATCTTGTTACAGATTTTCTTCCTCAACTATGTCTGAAATTTCTGTCATGAGAGAACTGTTTCCTGCAGAGAATATTTGTGGAGATTGTAGCCACTTAGCAGGGAACATGAGCACAGATATATTAAGCTAATACATTTCTAAAAACTTTACTTTGTGGGGAAAAGGCATAGATGAAACTGTGTAGTGAATGGGCCATCAGTTTTCCAAGAGCCTGTGCAGAGTGACAGGATTAATCCTGAGAGCCATGAGCATCCTTGCTGGATGGGAGGCTCAGAAACCCACTGTGCCTTCAGGACTTAGTCACAGTTGCTGTTTAGGGCAGTCTACACCTGTTCCCAAAGGGTGTACATTATTATGGTCCTTATTAACTCCAGTGGACCCACAGGCAGGCTGCCTGCCAAGCATTGGAGTCATAATTTACATGTGCTTTAGACAGCTCTTTATCACGTAACTTCTGAGTTTAAGAAGAAGAGATTTTATAGTAGTTCTGACATTCATTGGATTGCTGGGTTTAATGGAGTGGGTAACTTTTTTTTGTCTTGTTTTTAGAAACTTTGTTTTAGATTAATCTTTTTAGTCTCTTACCACTAGGGCTTTTTGCATTGTTTGGTTTTCCAAAAACTTGCTTGCCAAATAACTTATCATTGAAAGAGACCATCTGAAATTGATCTCTATTTAAGACCTCTATGTGAAGTCTTATTGCTTTGTGTTCTTAAAGTGGCTCTAAATAGATTAAGAACTTAAACTCACACAGGGGCAATGTGGAGGGAGATGGATAGAGGAACCTCTACTATATATACACAATATAAGTATAAATTTGATGAAGTTGCTGTGTTTCCTATCAATGAAGCAATGAAAGTTCACAATATATTTCATTTATGTCATGAAGTAGTTTAAATAAGTAGTTTAAAATCACTACCCACATGAGTAACAAGTGGTTTATGAATGGTTATTTTCTCTGTCTCTGTTGTCTTTCTGTGCCTCTGTCTGGCTCTGTTTCTTTCTCTCCTCCTCCTCTTTTGTTTCTGTTTAGTTTTACATTTCATATATATATATATATATATATATATATATATATATATATATATGTGTGTGTGTGTGTGTGTATATATATACATACATATGCATATGTATATATCCTTTGTCCTCTAACTCTGCCTTGGAGAGCCAGCCTCCAAGGCAGCACTCTGGGCTCCAAGAAAAATACAGAGTGTTGGTAAAGCTGTGATTTTTCTATCTGAGGGCGAGGGAAAAATGATAACACTCACACATTCTCTTGATGGTTCCTTTATTCTCCTTCATTCTCTCTTTCTCATTGTTTATATATCCCAACAAAATCAGGCAATATAAAAGCCATAAAAAGGTTACATTCCATAGGTAAAGGCATGAGTTGAAGTAGAGTCATCTCAAAAACTCTCATGCAATATATCTAAGCAGCCTTTCATGTGTAAGCAAGGAGCATATTTTCTCAGCCAACACTTTTACTGACAGACTGTAAATTTTAGTTATAAAGAAGGAATCAATTACTTTATTATCTATCTTGAGAGGAAATATTATAAGGACTTATAAAGAAATTGTAACGTAAATTGCTGAAGAGCCCAAGAAAATGAGAAAATTGCATACTTGCAACCTATCTGAGTATATAGCTACTTCCCCCCTGCATTCTTTCAAGTAGGGACATTAAAGCAACTCATGACCATGTAAACATTTTACACTAAAACTCTACAATCAGAAATCATAAATTCTGAATTCTCTTTAAACCCTAGAGTTGACTGTTGAGTACTGAGTTTCAGAAAAATGATGGTAGGGATATCATAGATTCTCTAGTTCATGTTTGGGTACCTTATATCTTTTAGTATAAGCTCATTTGGCACTTTCAACAATGCTTTAAATCTCAAAATATCTTTTCTGTTTGGTGTGTAGCTCCTGACTATCAAAGAAAAACCTATAGCCCTGTTTTTGGGGCTATAGAGTCAAATTATTTTCTGTAACCCTTACTAGACAGAATTATTTGCACAAACTGAGGTCAGGAATGAATATAAAGAATTAATCATTTGCCAGCTAGCAATAATTGTGGTGTTTTGTATTTATGACATAGCTAAACAGCTCAGTTTGCCCTTGTGGAATAAAGATTGATTTTCTGGGAATGTTTATCTTAAAGACCATTAGCAAGCCCTCTGGTCTAATCTCAAGCTATTTTGAAGTTTAGTTCTACTTAATTGTGCAAAAGAAACCCGTGCCTGGCTTCTGGACTCAAATGTTTTCCTGAATCATAAATCTAAGCTGTGATATAGAGCAGCTCCTTAGTCGGCCTAACTATAAAACATATCCTAGTATTTATTTTTATTCACCAAAACTTTGTATCAATTAGACAATAAAGCTGAAGTAGGAAACATCTTCATGACAATCCACAGATAAAAATGCCCAGAATATTGGAATGTATTCATGAGATAAACACACTACAATACAGGCAGTGGGGAACTCTCCAGATCCATAAACATCATATTGGATACCAGGTAAAGATTGTAACAGCAAACATGTGAAGGTATCACAGAAAAAAAAAGATGTTCTGGATTCTGTAGACTTGTGGCCTTGCTTAACAAGGTAAATAGCCATCAGAGAGTTTTTCTTCTTGTGAACTAACACCTAGAACCTTAATTGCCACTTTCTGTTCCTGTGACAGGGCTATCAGCACTTCCCTTAATTCCCTAATTCTGTCAAGGAGAAGAAGACACAGAAGACTGCCTCATACATCAGTACTTCCCAATTGTGAGTACAAAAGTACTTGCCATCTCTCAAAACCTAGAAATAACCAACTGATTGTGGCTTATACCTGTGCCAATCCAAGAAAAGATGCTTGTTCTGTGAGTTTCACGCCTTGGAAATTAGAGAATTGTTCAGAAGAACTCTTGTAAGGAAAGAAATATATATCCTTGAAGATCACCACAAGCTTGTCCAAATACTTGAAAACCTTTCATGATGGAGCTCTTTAGGTGTGCACAAAGCAAGAGCTTTTTCCTAAAGACAAATATGCAGTTATTAGAATAAACTCTTTTGACTTAGTTAAAATAATTTTAGGTACATAGTCTCTACACTATGTTCTCATACATTCTGGGGAAGCATCCATTCTCCACTCACTCACAAGAATTGGAACTTTGAAGAATTACTTTGAGTAAGAGATAAAATTAGAAGAGCTGGAAATACACCAGAAAATGTGCCTTTGACTCAAGGCTAGAACACTGGTGACTGCTTGTACTCAGAGACAGATGATGTGGAATGGATTGACTCTGTACAGAGAAAGAAATAGAAGTGTGTCACAGGGAGATCAGTTTGCTTACATGAATCCAACCTAAGGTGAGAAGCCCCAGCTCTTCTTGAATAAAAAGGAGTTCCTCCTCGTTCTCAGCATAACAATAATCAGGCTTTCCATTCTGCACAGGGATTATAATATGAGTGACATGATATTCTTCCCTTACCTGACAAGAGAAAACAACTTGTTACAATTCCCTGGCACTGTCAATCCCACTCTCTCACAGCACAAGTAAGTGGAGCCCCCACCCCAGTGAATGACTCTCATCCTTCTCTCTCACCTCAGTGTTTCTCCACTTTTACTGCTCCAGTGCTTTGCTGTGCTGGAGACAGCATGTGAAAAGCCTGACGTGTTGCCAGTGGAATCTGTGCTGGAGATACCAGAGAATGAGGACATCAATCCCTCTGGGCCTGCCCCACCAGATATTCTACTAAGACTGCCTTCTGTGGGCCAGCGAGAAAACAACCCTTGTTTTCACCCATCCAGCTGTTACTGGTTCTTATAATCCTCCTCCTCTACTTGCTCTCTATGGTTTTCTTTCTCTCACTTTCGGTGGTTTCCATGAAATGAGAAATGATATTGAAATTGTGTCAATGGCAGGAGTTAAAGCTGTTATACAGGTCATGGGGGAAATCCAGAAGGCTGGTGGCAGAAAACTGTAGATGGAGTGACATATAGATAGGATAAAAGACAAGAGTTGTCCAGAACTAGTTAGAAGACAACTTGGTGAATTACAGAGAGATGAAGAAGGACTTAAGCTGACAGGAAGCTGGCAGTCTGGTACTTTAAACCATTGCTTGTACTTCTGTGCTTTCTGAGAAACTGCAAGTAGATGGCCTCTGGGTTGATTACCTCAGATGGTCTGATAATTATTAATCTGCAAAAGAATAAGCTGGTATGCTTTGGCTTTCTTCCTTGGAACTTCTATGTGCAATCAAAGGGCACGGGGTACACTTTGCTGATTTACAAAAAGAACTTTTGAAACTATCGTGGAGAACTCAATCACCTGTTGACTTTTCTCACCCCCTATTTCCTTGTATTATTACAATAAAAGACTGGGGTTGAGTCAGATCAGGAAAAGGAAGAGAAAACGCACATCTCCAGATCTCACAAGACTTGTCAGCTTGACCAACTCCTGTGTTCCAGTTTTTTCTTGTGCCTGCCAGACATTCCTGCCCTTTGAGACCCTCAAAACTGCTGAGGCTGGTCCCCGGCATTGCTGGGTACTCTATGAAGGCAGAGATGATAAGATGAACCTGATATGATGTCCCTCTTAGTACATCCTGGCCTAGGTTCTTCCCTGCAGCAGCCAGTAGGTCTGCTCTGGGGTCTTGAGGTATTTAATTTATTATTCCAAGGCTTACCACAGAATAGGTGGTCAGACCAGGCCACAGAAGGAATTGAGTCCTCCTCCTTTTAGAATTAGTCAATATGCCTGTCTCCATGTCTCATAGCTGACATTCTGCTTGCCAGCCTGCCTGCTTTTACTTCAATATCTCACTTTGTATATGAGCCAGGTTTGAACTTGTAGGAAGCCTCCAGCCCCAGTTTGCCATGACTGGGGTTACAGGCATTAGCCACCACTAGAATGAAAATTTCTAATTATAGCATTGAAGCAAATTGTTCAATTCAAGGGACTTTGAAAAGCAACCAAATGCAAACTCATCAAATTCAAGGTGGCCAGGCCTTGCCATCCATGGTTCCTTCTGTGGAGTGATATGTATGGACACAGCCCCTGGATATGTTTTCTGGGAGTCATGGGAAGCCAAGGGGGAAGAAACGGTCTCAGATCAAGGAGTCTTCATATCTTTACCAGTACCCCGCATAAGACTCCACATGTTTCTAGTCCTTTTTTGGTATTGTTCTTTGCAGAAAGCAGGAACTGATCCCATAAATCCTCTGGAAGGACCACAGGGTGGAGGCCTTAGGAGTTCAGAACTGCAATGGAAAGGAGAAAGAAGTCTGAGGTTACAGGGCCTGGTGTCCCTGAGCAGAACTCAGCCTGACAGCCTAGAGAAAAAACATGAAGTCATCAGCATTCCCTCCAGCAGCACATTCCTCACTTTCAGGACCCATGATGGAACCACAAAGCAGGCAGGGATTTTCTTCTCCAATTTCTGGCCACAGGTGAGTGGGAGCTGTGAGAGTGGACTTTACCAGCTTGAGTGGATGGAACAACATATTTCTAGGTGTGATTATGAGTTGGTTGTAAAAAAAAAATTTCCATGTGAGTTCACAGACTCAGTGGGCAAAGTCTCCTTTCAACTCAGGTAGGTAACATGAAGGCACATGGGAGATAAACAAGACAAACAGGCAGAGAAAATGTAAACTTCCGCTGTGTCTCTCTGGATATAAACAAATTTTCTTTATCAGTGGTTCATATGTCCAGGTCTGCTGGCTTCTAGACTCTCAAGTCTGGACTTACGTTTCCCTGGGTTCTCATGGGTTTGAGACTGAGTCTCTAAAAAGTAGCTCCATTGGTCTGTGCCTTTCAGACATAGACTGACTCAAATTATTAATATTCCAGAGCTTCCATATTGAAGAAAGACTGTTGTGATCATGTTCAGCCATGTAGACCACTGTATTCAAGAGCTCTGAGACCAAGAGAAACCCTATCAAATTTTAATAGGTTGCAGACAGGATAGAAATGTACAGAGACTTATCTCAAGGTCATAATACCACAGCTTGTCTCTAATAGGGCATGTTGTAAGGATTGGTAAGATCCTTGAGACCCCAGAATTGCAGGGCAATCCATATAAACATACCACCTGGAGAAGCTGCAGCCCAAGACTCGAACTGTGAGTGAAGATGGTACGGAAATCTGTCCTGGGCAGATTTCTTGACTTATCTTGAACCAGTAAGCCCTTTCCTAATTATTTCTCCAAGCCCAGTAGGAACTGAACAGCATCCTCCTGCTCCTTCATTATATTATTTGGATGTGTAGATTGCTGAGTTCAGAAGGCTCAAAGCTGGCAAAGGCTGACTCTCTTGCTTGTATCTGGAATTGTGTAAATTGTGGACTGCACAGGGTCATGGCTGGGGAAAGCCAATTCTCTCACCTGTGCCTACTTGAGACAGAGCACTGCAATTTGGCTTGCAGCTCCTCCTCATTCAAGAGGAGATTTTGACTCTTGCAAGGCAAGACAAGAATCAACCAATGCTTTAGAAACATCAGAAAAGCCAGGCCTGGTGATGTACACTTGGAATTTCAGTATTTGCTTGCTGAGGTGGCAGGATCTCAAGTCAAGTCTATTCAAGCTGTAAAAGTAGATGTTACAAATGAAACAAACAACATAAACCAAATGAGATGAGATACTTGAGAACCTTTTTTTCAGAAATATTTGTGTATTTTTCCTTTAAAATCCTTTATATATGAATTGTGAGTGTGTTTGCACAAGTCCATGATATGTGTTTGTTTGTCAGAATGTGCACGCTGCTGTGTGAACAAGGATGCACAGGTGCTTCAGCACATCTGCAGATGTGACCTGACTGCCTGGAGTGCTGATCTTTCCTGGCCCCTTTGGTCCAACAGAATCTCTTCTGTGCTTCTGTGTCTGCCCAGCTAGCTGTGCTGTGAGAAACCAGGTCTTCTCCTGTCTCCCTGTCCCACCTCACCTGAAGAGAACCTTGAATGTAGAGGTGGCCAACACACCCCATTGTCACGTGCTTTCTGGAGATTCCTTCTCAGGTTCTGACCCTGTCATTGCTAGTGCTTCACCCACAGAGTCATCATCTCCCTGGCCCTAATTGAGGATTTCCTGTGAGAGTCTACCAAATGCTGAAAACATTATCTCATGCACCCAAAATTCTGTTGCCCTCACATCTCTCCATTATGTCCTAAGATTATCTAAGAGTCCAACTTTCATAAAGTAACAATGCACAGCACATTCCTTACGATGGGAGGTGATTCAGTATTTTCTTAATGTGCTTCTTCAAATCTCTACAGAGCTCAGAAAAGATGAGGATCTGAATTCAAACAAGTTTTGAGGAAACTTGTCTGGTTAAACTAAGTTAAAGTTATTTTGACAAGACAGTCAGATGGCAGGAAGGAACGAGACAACACTCATCACAGGAGGTTCTGTTACCACAGCAAAGTGGATCCGTGGAAGCAAACGGCCGAGGACGTGGACAAGGGGAAGGAACATTCTCTGTTGCTCAGTGCTCTAGACCTCAGACACCTGTGCACCAGCACCACCTTACTTTACTGGAGAGCTGGAGTCTGTTTTGTGTGGCTGACCCAGAGGCAATGGAAAACACTTATACACAGGTCATTTCCAAGTCATGGACCTGTGGTGACTCACCTGGGCTTCTCATCATTTTCGTCTCCCCACAGGGAGTGTCTTCTGAAGTTGTGGAGGTTATTTCCTCAAAGCATCCCTGTGGGCCACACACCACTCGTTTCACAGGTGTGCTTCCTCCTGAATGTTCTTCAGCCTTTGTAGCTGTTGATGTCAGCCTGGGGTTCACCTCTCCACCATACACAAGTCTATGCAGAAGAGAGATGAATTTGGGCAAGTCTGGGGAGTTTTGTCCGAGATTTCTTATATCTTCCTAGAATACCTTGTTTCTTGCCTCTTCCTCTTTTCTTTTCTTCTACAGAAAGAGAAACAGATTTAGGCTAATTCTTCAAATCCCAGAAGAAAAGACTTTACCAGCAAAGAGATGAACAATGTGTAGGTCTGTTTAGGTCTGACATCTCAGCATAAGGTCCATGTTCACCTTCATAACACTGGTGTTATGGAAAACAGCCACTTAGACAGTTCCTATATAGCCATCTTCAGTAACCACTAAGACTCAATATTCTCAGCACCATATTGCACTTTGCATGTGTGTGTGTGTGTGTGTGTGTGTGTGTGTGTGTGTGTGTGATAAAGTGCTTGTCTGGATAAAGTGCACACGTGTGTTCAAGTGAGTGTGGAGCCTATCCATTGCATCACAGACTAGTGAGCTCCAGTCTTACACTATGTTGCTGACTCAGATGCAATGGAGACCACTTATGTACAAGTCTTTGCCAAGTCATCTACCTGTGGTGACTCATCTGGGCTTCTCACCATCTTAGTCTCACCACAATGAGTGTCTGCTGATGATGTGGTGGGGGTTATTTTTTCAAAGGCTTCCTGTGGGCCACACACCACTAGTGGTTTAATAGATGTGCTTCCTCCTGAACATTCTTTAGCCTTTTTTAATGCCAATGTCAGGTTGGGTCCCACCCCTCCACTCCTGTCTTTATCACTGCCATCCACTTGCCTGTTTAGAAGGAAGCACCATTTTCCAAATGCTGTGGAGTTTTGGAGGATATTTCTTATATCCTCCCTGAAGGGCTTGTTCTTTGCCTCTTCCTCTTCTGTCTTATTCTACAGAAAGAGAACAGGATTCAGGCTAATACTTAAAATCTCATAAGAAAAAGCCTTGTCAGCAAAGAGATGAACAAAGCATAGTTCTGTTCGGGTCTGACATCTTAGCATTGCATTCATTCTCACCTTCATAACCCTGGTACTATAGAAAACAACGACCACCCCCTTACTCAGTTGCTGTATAGCTGTCTTCCATATGAACTATATCTCAGTCTTCTTTACATGTGTAAGAGTGTGTGTGTGTATGTGTGTGTTGGCTTGTATGGGTGCAAGAGCATGTGTGCTTAAGTGAGTGTAGAGCCTGTTCATTGGATCATAGACTCACTGAAACAGCACAACACAGTCCCAGGACATTGGCTGACCAGGTGACACACAATCTTCCAGCCTCCATGCTCACACACCGACTTTATCTGCCAGGTAGCCTTCATGCTCCTTGGTATACTGCTTTCGGTGTTTGCTCTTCAGGTTCTCAGCTCTTCTGTAAACCATATTTACAGTCTGCAGTACAAAACCCCAAAATAGAGAATTATAATAATTCTAATGTCAGAAAAGAGGAAAGAAAACAAGTGGGGAGAGGCAGCAGTATCTCATGCATGACTTGAACCCCACTCCCTGACATCCCTCTACTCTGTACTGCTATGCTGAGGCTACATCAGTTCCCATCTTACCCAGGATTATGATCTGTGGCTTTTCTCTAAGTAGCTCCCAGCTTCTCTGAAGATATTAGGTAAGCCACATAGACAATGAAGACACACCCTGCAGATTTTAGAGCTTTTTTCAGGGGCAAGATAGTTTCAATATTCTGGGAGATTTCTGAGGTTCTTCACAAGGGGTCTAAAGGAGTAGAGCAGAGTGACTAAGATGTACAGAAAAGTTCCAAATGTCTAATTGAGGTCCTGAGGAAATTTGATCTCTGCATGCAGGGTCTCAGGAATTCCTGTAGTGAGAAGAGGCACACCCTGAAATCCCACAACCCTTTTCCTCCCAGTATTCAGAGAAAGACCCTCACTCTTCTATCAGCTGGTACATTCAGCAAACATCAGCTATCCAGAAGTATAGCTAAGCTGCCATGGTGCATGATTGTCAACCCAGCACTTTTGAGGCAGCAGATAGAGTTTGTGGATCCACAGAAACTTGAGAAAATGGACAATCCTCCTGAATTTCAAAACAGGAAACAGACAGTGGTCTCTTTCTTCCATTCCCAATAACCATATGGATCTTTGCTCATACAGCACCTTAGTGTATTGTTTCACAACATCACCTCAGAGAGCATTAAATAATGACAGGAGAAACTGAGGATGCTCAGAGCTAGGGGAGCTATGCTGTGGAAACTTAGAGAGATGCTGCACCCAGGAAGTCTACTAACCTGCTTCAACCCTCACATCAGGCCAAGAATCAGGAAAGATTCACAATTGTATCAGAAACTTTTCTTGAGTGGAGGGTGTGATCAGAAACTGAGCGTGACAAACTGATGTCTGGGAGGACACATGAGTGCCCTAGTAAGAATAATTTGTCTTTGGAAGGGAGAGGAAATGAGAGGGATATTTACTATGATCTCAGGAGACTGCCTTCATCGTGCAGAATACCAACAGTGGAAAACAAACAAACAAACAAAAACCCCATGTTCTAGGCATTATACAACTTGGGAAATGTAAACTGTGGTACCTGGGCTTATCTCTAAACCTGAGCTTTCTCTTCCTCTATGGAACAGGAAGGTGATGTACCTAACCAGCACACACAGTCTTCTGAAGATCAACGGAGTCATGCCCAGAGAACTCCTCTCCAGTGCCTGAGCTCCTTTGAGTCACATGCATACATCTCCTTAGGTTCTGTTGAACCAAACTCAGGGCTAGGTATGACTGGTGGGACCTTTACTATCTTTCCCTTCCTCAAACACACAACGTTCTTGTCATTGAGACTATAGGAGCCATTCCCTGGGGACAGCTCTGCAATCTTGTATTTATTCTGCCTACCCAAGTATGGTGAACAGCCCAGGGACTGTATTGAGCAACTCCAATTGAAGATGGTCCATAGTCCTCTGGTAACTGTGTAGCTACAGGAAAGGCTAACCTCTTTTCTATACCAATCAACAGACTACAGGATGAAGGGAAGTGGTGTCTGTGTTCTGACACCAACAGCTATACACCTACAACTGGCTGCCTGGGCAGAGATAGTGCAGTTAAAACATCAAGGCAGACACATCCTGTTTACCCTGCCAACTCTTTTGTCTAAAAGCTGGGCCCTGTGGGCACATGCTCAAGAACTCTCCTACTCATGAAATCTCTTATTTGTGATACCACCACCATTGTTCCTCATGTTTTTGAATAGTAAGGAAAAGCACATGTGTGAGCTGCCAGAAATCTGATTAAAAGATGACTTTGTCAAGTTCCATAAGGTCAACAAGGGTGAGAATCATGAAGAAAAGGACAGGATGAGTGAGGAATCAGTGATGGGAAAGAAGATGGAAAGTGCAGGTTGTCTCTTTAAAATTTTGTAGCTGGAGTTTTCTCTCCAGGCCCTGCCAAGCCCCGGCAGTTCAACAGCCCACTTATAAAATAAACACACAGATGCATATATTGCTTACAAACTGTATGACTGTGGCAGGCTTCTTGTTAGCTGTTCTTATTTCTTAAATTAACCCATTTCTAATAATCTGTGAGTTGTCACGTGGCTTGTGACTTACTGGTACCTTACATCTTGCTTGTCATGGCGGCAGCTGGCAGCTCTCTCTCCCTGCCTTCCTGTTCCCTCAATTCTCCTCTCCGTTAGTCCCACCCATACATACTCCCTGTCTGGCTACTGGCCAATCAGTGTTTTATTTATACAGAGTGATATCCACAGCACTTCCCCTTTTCTTCTTTTTTTCAAAAAGGGAGGTTTTAACTTTAACATAGTAAAATTACAAATAACAAAACAATTATCAAGAAATAGAGTTATTCTAATATTAAAGAAGATATCGTATCTATCTTGTATTTGTGAGTTTAAGGTTTTATATCTAATTATTTTTTATCATAACTAAGGAAAATGAACAAGGGAATCCATGGCTGATATGTAAAATTAAATTAAATTATAAAATAAAAAAATATGATATATCATAAATGCTTCTGTGAGTCTTTGTTCTTGCAAGGCTGCTTCCATTTTTACCACATTGTTCTCCAGTTTGATTTAAGATTCCCAGGAAAGTTTGTTAGTGATGTCAATATTCTGCCCAAGGAGCTTAAAAACTGAAACTGCTCTTGGGTTGGGGGAATTACATCATTATGTCTGTGGATGGCATTACTGTTCTAAGACAGAAAAGAGAAAATGGGGAACATCAAACCCATGTCCTGCTATCCTGTTATGCTGTCATCCTGCCTTTCCAGCAGTCTAGAACATTGTGTGTATTTGTGTGTGTGTATGTGTGTGTGTGTGTGTGAGAGAGAGAGAGAGAGAGAGAGAGAGAGAAAGAGAGAGAGATCTTTCCCTAAAGAAATCAGAGCAAACAAAACACCATATTGATGATTCAGCTCAACAAATTTAGTGAATAAACCCAGCTTAGCATCCACTTACTATGGTAGTTACATGGTAGAGTAGAGATTAGGAGATGTGCAGCGCCTGAAAACCCTGTGAAGGAGCTCTTAGGTAACATTTAACTTAAGGAACAGACCTGACACTTTGAGATTAGCATTAGAAGACTCTACACAGCTATGAGTGGTTGTGCACACATCAGAGGGTTGTAAATAAGCATTAACCCAGCAGTTACCACATAGGCTTCTCTCGATATTACCAGCAGTTAAAAAGCACCCAATTAGACAGCACCCAAGCTTAGAGGAAACTCTACTTATGCCTTCCACAATGCAATCCCAGCTAGAAGCAAAAGGATTTGTGATAGGGTGCCCTCAGTCATTTAATTAGAATCTATGACACTTAAGTCTTCAAGAGCAATTTAGTGACATTGAACAAGTAAAATTCAGTACTGATATTTAAAGATTCCAGGAACTAAGGATGAGAAGCTGCAGAAGGAAATAAACCTTTGAGAACTGTGAACTCCATTGCACAAGCCTTTCTTGAACCTTTTATAGGGAGTCAGGGTGTTTGAGACTTTGAAAGCCAGAAGGACCTGGACAGATGTAATGCAGACAAAGAGACCATGGATGTCAGCCCAGACTAATATACCCATCAAAACTTTCAATCATCATAGACGGAAGGAACAAGACATTCGAAGACAAAGCCAGATTTAAACAATACCTATCCACAAACCCAGCCCTACAGAAAGCACTAGAAGCAAAATTTCAACCAAAGGAAGTCAGATACACACTCGAAAACACAGGCAATAGATAAAACCACAACAGTAAACCCCAAAGAAGGGAAGTACACACACACTACCACCAAAAATAACAGGGATGAAGAATCACTGGTCATTAATATCCCTTAATATCAACCGACTTAATTCACCTATAAAAAGACATAGACTTAGAGAATGAATACAAAAGCAGGACCCATCTTTCTGCTGCATACAAGAAACACATCTCAAATTCAAAGACAGACACTACCTAAGAATAAAAGGCTGGGAAAAGACTTTCTAATCAAATGGTCTTAAGAAACAAGCAGGGGTAGCCATCCTGATATCCAACAAAATAGACTTCAAACTAAAATCAATCAAAAGAGATCAAGAAGGTCATTACATACTCATCACAGGAAAGATCCACCAAGATGAAGTTTGAATTCTACCATTTAAGCCCCAAACACAAGGGCACCCACATATGTAAAAGATACATTACTAAAGCTTAAACCACATATAAAACCCCACACATTAATAGTGGGAGATCTCAACACCCCACTTTCACCACTGGACAGATCTCACAAATCGAAACTTAACAGAGAAATAAAGGACTTAACTGATGTCATGACCCAATTAGACCTAATAGATATCTACAGAACATTCCATCCTAACAAGAAAGAATATACCTTCTTTTCAGCACCCCATGGAACTTTCTCTAAAATTGAACACATACTTAGCCACAAAGCAAATCTCAACAGATACAAAACAATTAGAATAACCTCCTGTGTTCTATCAGACCACCATGGTTTAAAGTTAGATTTCAACAACAACAAAAACTACAGAAAACCTACAATCTCATGGAAACTGAATAATGCTCAACTGAATCACCAATGGGTTAAGGAAGAAATAAAGAAAGAAATTGAAGACTTCCTAGAGATCAACGAAAATGAAGACACCACATACCCAAACTTATGGGACACTATGAAATCAGGGCTAAGAGGGAAATTCATAGCAATAAAAGCCCACATAAAGAAGTTGGAGAAATCCCACACTAGTGACTTAACAGCACACCTGAAAGCTCTAGAACAAGAAGAAGCAAAGTCTCCCAGGAAGAATAGATGCCAGGAAATTATCAAAGTGAGAGGTGAAATTAATAAATTAGAAACTAAGAGAATAATATAAAAAATTGAAACAAAGAGTTGGTTCTTTGAGAAAATCAACAAGATAGACAAGCCCTTATCCAAACTAACCAAAAGACAGAGAAAGAGAATCCAAATCAACAAAATCAGAAATGAAAAGGGGGTCATAACAACAGACATTGAGGAAATCCAGAAAATTATCAGGTCATATTTCAAAAACCTCTACTCCACAAAACTGGAAAACCTAAAAGAAATGGACATTTTTCTGGATAGGTACCACATACCTAAGTTAAATCAAGACCAGATAAACTATTTAAACAGTCCAATAACCCCTAAGGAAATAGAAACAGTCATTAAAATCTCCCAACCAAAAAAAGCCCAGGACCAGATGGTTTCAGCGCAGAATTCTACCAGATCTACAAAGAAGAGTTAATACCAATACTCTCTAAATTGTTCCACATAATAGAAACAGAAGGAACATTACCAAACTCCTTCTATGAGGCTACAATTACCCTGATTCCTAAACCAAACAAGGATGCAACAAAGAAAGAGAACTACAGACCGATCTCCCTCATGAACATTGATGCAAAAATACTCAATAAAATACTGGCAAACAGACTCCAAGAACACATCAGAACAACTATCCACCATGATCAAGTAGGCTTCATCCCAGGGATGCAAGGGTGGTTCAACATACGAAAGTCCATCAATGTAAAACACCATATAAACAAACTCAAAGAAAAAAACCACATGATCATCTCACTAGATGCAGAAAAGGCATTTGACAAAATCCAACACCCCTTCATGATAAAAGTCTTGGAGTGATCAGGCATACAGGGAACATACCTAAACATAATAAAGGCAATATATAGCAAACCAACAGCCAACATCAAATTAAATGGAGAGAAACTCAAAGCAATTCCACTAAAATCAGGAACGAGGCAAGGCTGTCCACTCTCCCCATACTTATTCAATATAGTACTTGAAGTTCTAGCCAGAGCAATAAGACAACATAAGGAGATTAAGGGGATACAAATTGGAAAGGAAGAAGGCAAGCTTTCCCTATTTGCAGATGACATGATAGTATACTTGAGTGACCGCAAAGATTCCACCCAGGAATTGATAAAGCTTATAAACACCTTCAGCAATATAGCAGGATACAAGATCAACTCAAAAAAATCAGGAGCCCTCCTATATACAATGGACAAAGAAGCTGAGAAGGCAATTAGAGATACATCACCCTTTACAATAGCCAAAAATGACATAAAATACCTTGGGGTAACACTAACCAAGCAAGTGAAGGACCTATATGACAAGAACTTTAAGTCCCTGAAAAAAGAAATTGAAGAAGATGTCAGAAAATGGAAAGATCTCCCATGCTCATGGATAGGCAGGGTTAACATAGTAAAAATGGCAATCTTACCAAAAGCAATTTACAGATTCAATGCAATCCCCATCAAAAATACCAACACAATTCTTCACAGACCTGAAAAGAATAATACTCAACTTCATATGGAAAAACAAAAAACCCAGGATAGCTAAAAGAAACCTGTACAATAAAACAACTTCTGGAGGCATCACAATCCCTGACTTCAAGCTCTACTATAGAGTTACAGTAATAAAAACAGCTTGGTATTGGCATAAAAACCGACATGTGGACCAATGGAATCAAATTGAAGACCCTGACGTTAACCCACACACCTATGGACATATAATTTTGACAAAGAAGCCAAAAGTATACAATGGAAAAAAGAAAGCATCTTCAACAAATGGTGCTGGCATAACTGGATATCAGCATGTAGAAGGCTGCAAATAGATCGAAATCTGTCACCGTGCACAAAATTTAAGACCAAGTGGATCAAAGACCTCAACATAAATCCAGCTACTCTGAACCTGCTAGAAGAGAAAGTAGGAAGTAGGCTTCAACGCATTGGCATAGGAGATCACTTCCTAAATATAACACCAGTAGCGCAGACACTGAGAAAAACAATCAATCAATGGGACCTCTTGAAACTGAGAAGCTTTTGTAGAGCAAAGGATATGGTCAACAAGGCAAAGCGACAGCCTACAGAATGGGAAAAGATCTTCACCAACCCCACATGTGACAGAGGACTGATATCCAGAATATATAAGGAACTCAAGAAATTAGACATCAAAACGACCAACAGTCCAATTGAGAAATGGGCTTTAGAACTAAACAGAGAATTCTCAACAGAGGAAACCCAAATGACTGAAAGACATTTAAGGAATTGCTCAACATCCCTAATCATCAGGGAAATGCAAATCAAAACAACTCTGAGATACCACCTTATGCCTGTCAGAGTGGCTAAGATCAAAAACACTGAAGACACTTTATGCTGGAGAGGTTGTGGAACTAGAGGAACTCTCCTCCACTGCTGGTGGGAATGCAAGCTTGTACAACCACTTTGGAAATCAATATGGCACTTTCTTAGAAAATTGGGAATCAATCTCCCCCAAGATCCAGCTATACCACTCCTGGGCATATACCCAAGAAATGCTCAATCATACCACAAGAGCACTTGCTCAGCTATGTTCATATCAGCATTGTTTGTAATAGCCAAAACCTGGAAACAACCTAGATGCCCTTCAACTGAAGAATGGATAAATAAATTGTGGCACATATACACAATGGAATACTACTCAGCAGAGAAAAACAATGACATCATGAGGTTTGCAGGCAAATGGATGGATCTAGAGAAAATCATCCTGAGTGAGGTAACCCAGACTCAGAAAGACAAATATGGTATGTACTCACTCATAGGAAGATGCTAGATGTGGAACAAGGATGACTGGTCTGCTACTCACATCACCAGTGAGGCTACCTGGAAAACGGGACCCCAAAAAAGACACGGAGAAATGGATGAGATCTACATGAACAGCCTGGTCATGAGTGGCAACAATGAAGAGCAACGGTCGAGGGAAATAGAGTGGGAGATCCTTGCTGGATCAAGAAAAGAGAGGGAGAACAAGGAATAGGAGACCATGGTAAATGAAGACCACATGAGAAGGGGAGGAAGCAGAGAGCTAGGGAGGCCCACGGAGATCCACAAAGATACCCCTACAAAAGACTGCTGGCAATGGTTGAGAGACGACAGGAACTGACCTACTATGGTGATGGGATGACCAGACACCCTGATAGTTGTGCCATAAACCCCATCCAAGGACTGAGGAATCTGGATGCAGACATCCATGGCTGGGCTCCTGGTGGAGCACTGGGAGTCTAATTAGTGAGAAGGAATAGGGTTTATATGAACGAGAATTGTTGAAGCCAAGGTTGGATAAAGCACAGGGACAAATAACCAAATGAATGGAAGCACAGGATCTATGAACCAAAGGCTGAGGGGCCTCCAACTGGATCAGGCCCCCTGAATGGGTGAGACAGTCATTTGGCTTGATCTGTTTGGGAGGCAGCTGTGCGTTGGTGCTGGGTCCTGGGCTCGTTGTATGAGTTGGCTATTTGAATCCTGGGACTTATGCAGGGACGCTTGGCTTGGTCTGGGAGGGGGGGACTGGACCTGCCTGGACTGAGTCTACCAGGTCGACCCTGGTCCTCGGGGGAGACCTTGATCTGGAGGAGGTGGGAATGGGGGGTGTGCTGGGGGCAGGGGGAGAGGGGCGAGAGGGGGAGAACAGGGGAATCTGTGGCTGTTATGTTGAACTGAATGGTGTTGTAAAATAAATAAAAAAAAATAAAATAAATTAGAAACTAAAAAAAAAACTGGGATTAAATCAATTATTTTCAAGAATTTACAGTGGAGATCAATTCAAGATGGCAATGGCTGTTGGCATCCCCAAGCCCATGGAGCAGCTCCAAGGAGCCTGAGAGACTCAAGGAGGCTCAGAGTAGGGATGATGCAGCAGAGGATGAGTCAGAGAGTGCCAGGTAACGCAGAAACATTTAAAAAAGGTAGGTCTTATGGGACCTTTTAAAAGTGTTCTCCTGAAATTGAAAAAAAGATGGCAGAGCAGAGTTCCATGCATGAGCCAGAGAGATGTGGACCTAGAGCTGTTGAAGCTCACACTAATGGGGATGGAGAATGCTTCATTTTCTAGATTGGGCCACCTCAAAATTCTCCCAGGGACTGTGCTGTAGCTGGGGGCCATGTTGGTGTCCATAGTCCATGCTGCCACCAGAAACCATGTTGAAGTCAATGAGCTCTGCTTCCACTAGCTGTTCTGGGAAAGGAAGCTTCTTTTGCAGTGGTATCTACGACTGCAGACTCAAACTAACAAAAGTCACCTGTACACAGTTGGGCAATAAATTATTTTGTTACCTGAGTTAATATTTGAAAAGAGACCTTGGTGATTGGTGAAAATGTGATTTATTCTTTAATTAAGACCTCTAAACAGCATGTTCTGATTTGAACCATATCAGAATTCATCAATATAAAGAAAAAATGTTACATAATATCTCAGGATTTTTTTGAAAGCCTGGGAATCTATCAAAGAGATTGTCATTTGTGAGGTAAATCTCCACCACTGAGCTATATCCTCCAACATTCTCCATACTCTTATTTTTTTGTTTTTATTTTTTACTTTAAAATTTTCACATTTTATTAAGGTATATTCTTTTCTCATCTAATATACCCTGATTGTAGTTTCCCCTCCCTCTACTCCTCCACATTCCTCCCAACCCCCCCTACTCCTGATCCACTCCTTTTCTGTTCCTTATTAGAAAAGGACAGGTTTCTAAGAGGTAACAAACAATAATAAAATATAAGATACAACAAAAAAAATAACATTGAAACTGGACAAGAAAAACCAACAGAAGTAAAATAGCCCAAGAGAAATTACAAGAACCTGAAACACACCTGTTCACACACTCAGGAATTCCATAAAAATATTAAACTGAAAGTTAGAATATGTTTGCAGAGGACCTGGTGCAGTCCAGAGTAGGTCCTGTGACTGCTGCTTCAGTCTATGTGAGTTCATATGATCTTTGCTCAGTTGACTTAGGTAGCTTTGTTTTCCTGGTGTCCTATGTCCCCTCTGGATCTTATGCTTTCTTTATCCTCTTCTTTAGGGTTCTCTGAGCTCTGAGGGGAGAGATTTGGTGTAGAAAAACCATTTAGAGCCGTGTGTTTCACAGTCTCTGTGCATAACCGTCTGGCTGTGGGTATCTGTATTTGTTCCCATCTGCTGCAGGAGGAAGCTTCTCTGATGATGGCTGAATTATGCTTATTATCCATTCTTTATTGTCATATAAATATGTAACAATGCACAGCTGATATTTTCATAGTACTCATAGTTCCATTTCACTGGAAAACATCCTTGAATTTCTAAGCCGTCTTGGTTCATGGAAGACTATTTAGCTCATGGCTTATCATTTTTTTTATAATTGAAATGTTACCTTCTATTTTTCTTTCTAGAATAATTTTATATTATTTTTGTTCATCAGAAAGCTTCTCCAATCTTTTTCAGTGCTTTCATTCTGTGAAATCTTTCAAAGTAAATAAGTTCCCTCCTCTATCTTCATGTCAATCATCTGCTGATATCTCAGTGCTAATGAGATGCAATGAGTAGGACTGGGGTTTGGTCTCATCTCCATCATTCTATCTCTTAGAATAATTTGGAATATGATATGTAATGACCACATGGCCTGACTTACCTATCTGGGCAGGGGGTCTCAACATGTGTCACATCATTTTTGTAGTGCTCCATATCTGGGGCATCTGGCCCTTGACTATCTTCAGTCTCTTAATATTTCTTGGAGTAGAGATCCTGTGTCCTTCTGATAGTTCTGTGATGTATGTACTTACCCCTCCCCCTGTCCTTTCCCCTGGAAAATTAAGCCTGATCTTGCCCCACCTTTCAACACTTTCAGATCTGGTCTGTTAAGATACCTGCTGCAGGATCCCAGTCATAAAACCTCTACATCTTTGTCCTCTCATGTTATTTGAAAACAAACAAACATAATGATCTTGGCTAAAAAGGTATTGTTTCTGTTTTGTCACTTTTCAAATCATTCCTCCTTCTGGTTGCTACCCAGTTCTCTATCATGCATAGTAAATATCCATCAGTGAGATATGTTCATGATAACATGGACTCAGTATGTCAGTTTCACATGCTCTAAAAACTGCAAATTTCATTCCCCCTACTGCAATCTGTTCTCTATATACCCTGTACCAGTGTATACTGTGGGCACTCTCGCTGTCTCAATGCACCAGTTGTTTACTACAGTGTAGCAACACAAAGCCAATGTTCCCTTTTTGTTCTAATAAAGAAGCTTTAGGATTCTGTTTTTATTTTGTTTTGTTGTCATTCTAACAAAACACAGTTAAAACCCTGGCATTTGGATTAAATCACTGACCATCTTGGACCTTGAATCTGCACAGCAGCTTATACTGAATCAAACCAGCACTTTAGTGCATACGTTCCTCAAATGCATTGGCATAGAGATTCTCATTCTTGTCATTTCAGCAATTCTGACTAAGTGGATAGAAGCCCTCCTATTGAGAAACTGTAGAGTGGTTTGCCTTAAGGACACCTGACCATAGATACTAGCTGGATTCAAAAGGTAAGTGAGAATAGAATGATTTTACTGAACATGTGGGAAGAGCTGAGGGAACTGGAGTTATTATCAAAGAGCATGCTGGTTATGGAGATTTTACAGAAGGAGAAAAGTATCAAGATATAAGAGTTCCTATGGAAACAGAGTATTCTTGTCAGCAATGAAACATATTCTTCTCTTAAACTCATAGGACACAAAATAATCTCAGTTTGTGATATTCACACAGAAAATCATTATTTAATTGATAATGTATTAATAAGAAGCAAAGAGGTGGGCTACAGGTGATTCGGTGGCCAAGAGCATGGTTGGCTCTTGAGCAGGACCTGAGTTCATATCCCAGCACCCACATCTGGAGGCTCTCAACCACCTCTAACCTCAGCTCCTGAGAATCCAATGTCCTATTCTGACCACAGACACTGTATTCATGTGTATGTGTTAACAGATATATAGATATATACATAATTACAGAAAAAAGGAATCTCAAAGAAGCAAAGGCATTGCAGATCATGATCCATTGTTGTAGTCATAAGAATACAAAAGTCATGGGTCTGATCTTGGCATTTTCATGCATCTGTCCCACTAACTCTCCCATAATTCATTCTTAGTGGGTTTATGTTAATTTTAAAAATTCAAGATAGCATAAAGAATATATTTTTGTGTGTTTTTCAAGAAGTGGTGTGAGCTCCTTCTCAGCACAGCACTCAATCCTTTAATGGATGGTGTACTCACCAGACTCCTTTGTTGAATGAATTGAGACTGGCCCTGTAACATAGAGATAAAAGGATGGAAAGTTACCAGGAAGAAGAGTCCTACATGTTCAAAGTGCCCTCTGTACAGAGAATGCTCTCAGGCTATCAGGAAACCCTGGTTTCAGATTTAAGGAAATAAACATTAATTACACGTGAGCTGTTGTAGGTGGGGGTTTTGTTGACTTTCAATAGCTATACAGCATATGTCTAAAATATAAGGCAATATACCACTAAAATATAAACATAAATGCTAAATGTACCTCTGGAGGAATAATTTTTTAGCTAAAGTTTTCAATTTCCATATACTAAAAATATTTCATCTTAAGGTCTGGGAGGGGGGAATGGACCTGCCTAGACTGAGTCTACCAGGTCAACCCCGGTCCTCGGGGGAGACCTTGATCTGGAGGAGGTGGGAATGGGGGGTGGGCTGGGGGGAGGGGTGGGCGAGAGGGGGAGAACAGGGGATTCTGTGGCTATTATGTTGAACTGAATGGTGTTGTAAAATAATAATAACAATAATAATAAAAAAACCAAAAAAAAATAATAATAAAATGTAAAAAATAAATAAATAAATAAATAAATAAATAAATAAATAAAAATTATTTTTTTAAATAAAAAAAAAAGAAACAAAATATAGAAGTGAGAAGAAAGGAGAAAAGTCATTATATGTGCAGAAAAAAGGCCTAATGGAAGGGGGGTAACAGATAATAATGCTTTTAGTTACACTTACACCATTGCAACATTTTCTTTGAGACACTCATAAATGCATGAAATGATAACATCTTGTTTTCCTTACTGTTTTGATGTAATGTATTCTTTATGCCATTCTATTCCAAAATACTGTGTCACAGGTCAGAGATATGAGAGCTTTTTTTCAAGGTGGCTAAATAATAATATTGAAAAATTTATATTGCTCAAACTTTTTTTTTCCAGAATGCAAAAGCAAGGTTTATCTGTTACAAGTCATGACAGGGAACTCATCTCAAGCCATCTCAAGTGAGGCAGGGAAGAGTTACTCTTTCTTGGGGAAATTAGTTTTTATAGGCAAAACCCATAAAATTTTTTAGAGGGGAGGGGGTTAGTACAGGTCCATCCTTGATTGGTCCAATTTTTCCCGGGCCTGGACTTTATCTTATTCTAGCTTGTCTGTTTGCCTTGTCAGGAGTTTTACAACTCTTCTCTGGGGTCAGGTCGTGTTATCTCAGGAGAGGGGTATCTCATGGTTAATTGGTTACCATCAGACATCCTGACTCTGTTCTTTTGAGTTCCTGGATTGAAAGCTTCTTGGTCTGCACTCAGATATTATCCTTCTCAGAATTCTGATAGTACTGATGGCTAGGCTAGCTCTAACTTTGTCAGTGTGGCAGCATCAGACAACCAGATCCTTCTGCAAGGATATAACTAGCTTGTTAGCTCACTTTTAGGATAAAAAAAAAAACTTCTAAGCTTTGACGATCTCAAAAAAATGATTTAAGATAAAATATGTTTCAGATTTCTCTCCTGTTCCATGGTCTAGAGCTAAACATTTAGGAGCCCTGATGAGCTGGTAGAGCAATGACTACTTATTGTTCAGTTACAAGCTCAACATTTTGAATTTGTTTTAGATGTCATCTAAATATATGTAAATATAAACTTAAAAGTGCTTCTCATCAGGCCAAAAATCTCTGTCCAATTTATACCTCACTTTCTGGACAGAAGGAAAATGCACAAGCTTTTAACCCAAATCTGTAGTTCTTGTTGAGACTCAAAGGTATGAGTCCACTTCTACTGTTTTACAGGTACCCATTACCTGCTTTGTTTACAATATGGATTTCAGTACGGATTGGTAATACTAATGTATCTAAAACTTTTATGTCATTTTGTAAGTAGGCCTCAAAGGATCAAAAGAGTCATAAAACCTAGACCCACTTCACAGAAGTCAAAAGAACCCCAGATAAGTATTCCTAAAGATGATATTTTCCTCTCTCATGGTTTTGGGACTAGTGCTTTTCCCATTACTAAGGATATGGACCTAAGGGGTTCCAAATAAGTTCATAAATTTTAACTTTTGTTTCTAGTTTAAATTTGTCTCAACAGATCTCCACTTGGCTGGCAGTCACCTCCAAGCTTCAGTTGCTGACTACACTGCTCCAGACTACTGTGAGCTCCGGACTTGCTAAAAGCTGACGCAGACCAGCCCAGCTAAAATGATTCTTCCTTTGTCGCTATGGGGTCAGGCAGCTACTTGCTTCTGACAAATGCCCCTTGCCCAGTCTTTGACCAGCTTTTCCGCTTTCTGCCTTGCGCCCGACAACTGCGCCCCAGTGCCAGCTCGAAGCAGTTCCAGAAGAAAATACATCGTCGATGTTCCCTCTTCAGATAAGGCTAAAATGCTGGGTCAAAAAAGCTCCCTAACATAGAGGCAAGTCTAATAGGGCCCACTGTGATCCTCATTATCTTACTCAGGCCCTATATCCTTATCAGACTAGTACAATTTATAAAACAGAGGATAGGCAGCATATAACTCATGGTACAACGGGGTTATACACAAGTCAGGACCACCGAATACGTCTCACGCTCAAACTTTTTAAGGAACTGGAAGATGTTGGGCTTATTTGGAATGAAAGGTTGTTGGATGAAATATTCTCAGAAGCTATGGTTTCTTCTGTGACTATATGCTACTTAGGTCCAGGTGCATGGTGGGAGACCTCCTTAAAATATTCAAGGATGGTACCATTCAATGTGAATTGCAAATGACGATGCTCAGCTAATGTTGTCCCTTGAGTTGGGATTGGTGTTAATAGCTCCCAAATCATTTCTAGACCCTGTAGATAATTTGAAAATACCCCTGCTATCATTTGCCAGAGATCACTTATTTAAACATTTGCAGTCATGTCAGGTTCATGAAATATATTGCCACATTTAAGCTTCCCTTCAATTGGGCTTTATGTGGTTACATATGGTTTATTTTCTGCCTAACAAATTCTATATATTTTATTCTGAACTTATTGATAAAATAAACAGTCTTAATATGACTTTGGGAACCATAGTATACTTTTCTCATTAAGTTATCAGAACACAGAGATAGAAACTTAAAGAAGTTTACATTTAAATTCTAAATTTCAATTTTCTGCCATCGAAGATCAGAACAAAAGGCATGCATGTTGGCTCATACACATAATCTTAGCACTTAGGAATCTGAGGCATAAGGATTATTATGAGTCTGAGGCCAATATATGCCATAGAGTGAATTCTAAGCCAACATAACATAGAATGTGACTTTTCTCAAATGTAAATAAACAAATAAATAAAATAAATTACAAATAAAAGTAGAACATTAATGCTTTTTCTTTGAGTTTTTTTTTTATTGTTGCACATTTTGGGGGAAAATCAGTTTTGGAGATAAGGAACTATTTGTTCTAAGACTTCTACCTCAACAGTTTTTAAAATCTACATAGACTTTTCACTCTTAAAGTCCTATATCCCTTCACATTTAGTTATGTCCTATTCCTGGGGCAGGAAATCAGAGAGGAAGCTGGACCTCCACATGTCAGGCTCTCAATGCACGGAGGAGGAAGATACTAGCAATTCTTGGTTCAATTTTCCTATCCCTTACTCTCGACACACATTTGAACTCCTCTGGTCTTAAGTCCCAGTATATGGCAGCCTTTGACTCTCTGGACTTTATTTTATATTAATTTATATTTTTTCTTTATCTTTCTTTTTATTGAAAATAGATTTTATTTTCTCACACAATATGTCCTAATCATAGTTTTCCCTCTCTCCATTCTTCCCATTTCTTCTCTACCTCCCCTCCTATCTGGATCCACCTCTTGTCTCTTATTAAAAAAACCAACAGGCATCCAAGGGATAATAATAAAATAAAGTATAATAAGATAAAACAAAACTAACACATTTAAATAGAGAAACATACAAAATAAACAGAAGGAAGATAGATCAAGTAAAGGCACAAGAACCAGATGCAGATGTAGATATCCACTTGTTCTCAAACTCAGGAATAACACAAAATACAAAACAGAAGTTGTATGCACCAAGGTCCTGTGGGGAAAAAGAGAGAAAAAAGATTTATAAATAAAATGAAGTTAAAATATGAAGTAAGATAAAGTTTATTTGTTTGTTTTTTTAAGAGGAAAAACACTGACATAACATTATGGGACAAGGAGCCTCTAATGATGAGGCTGAACTCTTATTCTGTTGGCTATATATTGACAGGCATGCAGCCTACCCTTAGGAGCAGTGTATTTCCCCAGTGAGAATCTTTTGGATGCTGTGGGATATTGTTTTTGTACACTGGTTTAATAAAATGCTGATTGGCCAAGAGCCAGGCAGGAAGTATAGGTGGGGCAAGTAGACGAGGAAAATTCTGGGAAGAAGAAGGGCTGAGTCAGGAGTCACCAGCCAGACACAGAGGAAGCAAGATGACAAGGCAAAACTGAGAAAAGGTACCAAGCCATGTGGCAAAACAAAAATAAGAATTATGGGTTAATTTAAGTGTAAGAGCTTGCCAGTAACAAGTCTGAGCTAACGGCCATACAGTTTGTAATTAATACAGGCCTCTGTGTGTTTACTTGTGTCTAACTGGCTGTGGACTGGGCGGGACACAGGAAAACTTCCAATTACAATTGGTGCCCAACATGGGACAAGATTTTCCACCTAAAACCTTAGAGAACTTAAGAGATTTTAAAATGGAGCTAAAAACAGCTTCATAGTTGTGTCTCAGGCAAGCCATGAGGTACAGCATGGCAGATTCCCATCAAGTTACACAGAGATGTCTCTAAGTCATGTAGTGCACTGTGTGGTAGATTTAGCTTTTGCTAGCACAAACAAAAAAAGAAGAGGTTTCTGGGCTACATGCTGCTTTGATAGAGGCACAGACCCACTGCTTCCCAGAGTCAGTGGACAGCCTGGTCCAAGAGCTGGTTGTGAATTATCTCCACCATGTTGAAAAGCTGAGATGGGTGGAGTCAGCAGCCAAGGCTGCAGCTTCAGTACTAGCCACTGCAGTTTAAAGCAATAGATTCACAATAAGGCAGATTCAGATGTAATAAGACTTTAAATGGTTTACAGTGTATGTAAAAATGTATGTAGTCTTGGAAGAGAGAAGAAAATGAATATAAACAGTTATATAAAGAAAGAAGTGGTTTCACAAAACAAAGTCTTTAAAGAAACAGTAAAAGTAATATAAAAAATAAGCCAGGCAAAGATGGAAATCACAAACAGAGTCTAGATTATATTGTCTTTGGGATTTTTAACTGCAGAGAAATATTTGATTGTAAAAGCTGCTGAGTTAAATCAATGTGTATATTTTAAAGGTATCTTGATTTCAAAATTTATGTCTAATGATATATTGTTTTTGAAAGAGGTTCTGCTTTTGTTTCCACAGAAGATGAGAACCTGTGGATTGCTTCAAGGCTAATATGGTTTGGTCAAGGAAGACGCCCCTGAGAGGTCTCCAGATGATGATCCAACATCCAGAACAGCTTCAAGGCAACAGGTTCAGAGAATACAGTGTCACAGACTATTCTAGTTAGAACTTGACCATAAATCTTAATTTTCTTAGGATCCTCATAAAACTACTAGCACCTCCTATGAGCAGGAAGTAGCCTAGAAAACTATGCCCACATTCCAAAAAAATGGATATTAGATGTTTGTCATTGTTTAGGTTGTTGATTACAAATTGTTATTGGTCATAGTCAATTTCTTTCTAAAATAAGAAAGGGGGTATGATATAGAAATATAGGATATAGATATGATAGGATGAAAGAGTAGATTGTTGACTACTTTTAAAGAGCAACAACTTGTTTAAAAATGTTTTACATTGCTATGGATTTTAGTTTATTGATACAAATTCAATTTTGTTATACTCTATGCATAAACTAAACTCTTGTTTAAAGTATTTTGTTTGTGCAACTCATTTGAAATTATAGTATATAGTTGAGAAATACAGATTAGTAATTAGTCATCTATGATAATCAAATTTATAGTCATGTTAGTTAAGTTTTCTAGGTATACATAGATATACTTCACTTAGGTAGGTAATCTTCAAACACTTCAAAAACCTACATAATATGTCATTTAAAATATTTTAAGAAGTTTGACTTTCTGGACATTGAGACATGTCTGCTTCTGGCCACACCAATCTACTTCAAAGAAGATAATGGGCATTGAAGAAAATCATTATGGAGTTTGCTTTCTTTGTCACAAAAATTAACAACTGGGCAAAAAAAATCCCTTTGCATTAACTGACTGAATATATGTTGTATAAACTGGACATGCAGGACCCATAGGAAGATGACCACTGAAATTTACAAGGTGAGATGGTCCTTCAGGTTCCTGCTTTGCAGAAGAAACTGCCAGACACAGAGAGAAACAGGACACAGAGAGAAGCAACTAAGAAACTCTAGGCCTATAGTCTGAAGAAAGATGCCCCAACATTGCAGAGGAACTTTGAATGACTGTACAGGCAGGCAGCTGTCTCTGTCATTTCCAGAATTTTTAGAAGTTGCTTACAATGGTACTTCCTATTTACTTAGGTAATATATCTTTCTGAGGTCTTTGATATAGTTGAAGTCTAGATATAATTTTCCTTGGCTATGATAAAAGATAAATTGGATATGAAACTTTAGACTCACAAAAATAGGATAGATGATAGAATATTTTTTTTAATTTTGCCAAATACAAATAGACTAGATATTGTAACTGTAATTCTTTTTATTTATTTATTTTTATTTTTTATTTTATTTTATTTTACAATACCATTCAGTTCTACATATAAGCCACGGGTTCCCCTATTCTCCCCCCTCCCACACCTTCCCCTTATCCCCAGCCCACACCCAATTCTTACCTCCTCCAGGGCAAATCCTCCCCCAAGGACTGCGATCAACCTGGTAGACTCAGTACAGGCAGGTCCAGTCATAACTGTAATTCTTGCTTGATAACTTTTCTATTATATGTAATTTTACTATGTTAAAATTAAAACTTTTCTTTTTGATTACACAGAGAAGGGGAAATGCGGTGGAATATTGCTCTTGTGCACTGGTTTAATAAAATGTTGATTGGCCAAGAGCCAGGCAGAAATTATAGGTGGGGCAAGCAAATGAGGAGAATTCTGGGAGAAGGAAGGGCTGAGTCAGGAGTCACCAACCAGACACAGAGGAAGCAAGATGACATGGCAGAACTGAGAAAAGGTACCAAGCCACATGGCAAAACAAAAATAAGAATTATGGGTTAATTTAAGTGTAAGAGCTTGTCAGTGATAAGTCTGAGCTAATGGCCATAGAGTTCATAATTAATATAAGCCTCTGTGTATTTATTTGGATTTGAGTGGCTGCAGACCAGGTGGGACCCAGGGAAGCCCCCAACTACACTTGGAGAAAATCAAATTTTCACTTGCAAGTAGTTATCAATTGGAAATAGCTTCCAGTTTATGGATAGGATTATGTGTCCAAATTTCTTTTCAGGTCTAGGACCCAATTTGGTGTAGACTCATGCAGGCCCTGTGCATGCTGCACAGTCCTCGTGAAATTCAATTGTGCCTCAATATTCTTGATCTAGAGAACCTGTACTCTTGGTTTTCTCCATCTATTCTGGGTCCCACACTCTATCTGCCTCCTCTTTCACAACACCCCCTGTGGTCTGAGGGGAAGGATTTGATAGAGACATCTGTTCTAGGCTAAGCATTCTAAGTTCTCTCATTTTCTGCATAGGGTAGAGCTCTGCACCTAAACCTATTGTCCACTGGGGAAAAGTCTTCTTGATGACTGAGCAGTTATCTATGAGTATGTCGTAGATATGCCGTAGATATCTTTGAGTATGCCATACTCTGAGTATGTGGAATATCATTAGGAGGTTTTTCTTGCTATGTTTTGTTTCATTTGGAAAGGTGTTATTGGGTTTCATACTAGATCTCTGACCTTTCTAGTCTCAGGTTCGTGCTTATCTAACCAGTGTCCAGTATGTGTTCTATATCATGGTGTGGGCCTTAAGTCCAATAAGATATTGGTTGTTTACTCCCACAAGATTTGTAGCACCATTGCACTAAGTATATTTTGTTGGCAGGACACCATTGTAGATCAAGGGGTTCATGGCTACGTTCCTGTTTACGTTTCTCCTTTGGTGTTACTGTTTATGTTTCTCCTTTGGTAGAGTACCTCCCTGTACAAAAGATGCTAGACTATAGGTGTGAAGGCTGTATGTAGGCACCAGTTTGACTTCTCTATGTTCATGCTCAATGAATTGTTGGTGTTCTTTTTAACAGTTGAGGTCTTGCTGTCAGTTTGTGCATGACAACCTATAGCCCTGGCCATAACCTCAGTTATTTGGAGATTCACAAGAACCCCTTTGGCCAGCAGCTCAACTAGATGTAACCCAATCCTGCTAATGAAAGCTTCATTTGGTGACAAGAGATGTCCAGTTGGAGCTCTGTTTCCCCAGTATTTGGTGATTTCATGTAGATCATCTTCACATATGTATATATTTTAGAAATCTTTTTCTCTGTCAGATTTCTAATCTACCCATTCAGATGGCTCTTAGTTTAAGCTGTCTCTCTATGTATTTCCTCCCCATCCTCTTCCCTCCTCCTCTCCATGATCCTCCACTTCTAGTCCCCCCTTACCTATCCATAACTGTTCTATTTCCCTTTCCTAGAGAGATCTACCTGTGCTCAGTCCTTTACAACAGACCTTTGTAGTTAAATGGATTTTTGCTTGGTTATGATTATGATAGCCTTAACAGCTAATATTTACATATAAACTAGTATATACCATATTTGTCTTTCTAGGTGTGGTATACTTCACTAAAGATGAGGTTTTTTTAATAAATATTTTTATTTTATAATTTACTTTTATTTATCAGCCATGATTCCCCTGTCCTCCCTCCTTTCACACCCCAACCTTCCCCCCTCCAATCCACCTCCCATCCCCACCTCCTCCAAAGCAAGGTCTCCCATGGTGAGTAAGCTCAGCCTGGTAGATTCAGTTGAGGCAGGTCCAGTCTCCACCTCCCTGCACCGAGGCTAAGCAAAGTGTCTCAGCATAGGCCCTAGGTTCCAAAAAGCTGGCTGCTGCACTGACGACAGGTCCTGGTCCGACTCCCTGGGGGCTTCCTAAACAGTTCCAAGTTCATCAGCTGTCTCACTTATCCAGAGGGCCTGGTCCAGTTTCATGGGGGCTCCTCACAGTTTATGTGTTTCTACTAGTTTGGCTATTTGTCCCTGTGCTTTATCCAATCATAGTCTCGATATCTTTTACTCATATAATCCCTCCTCTCTCTCACCAATTGGACTCCTGGAGCTCCACCTGTAGTAGTCTTGGCTGTGGTGGCTCTTCACAGCAGTAAAACAGTATCTATGATGTTCACCAAGGACATCATCTGTGCATAAAAATACATTTTTATCTGTTGAAATATGAAAATCATGTGTCAATAATAAATGACTTTATTAATGACCACTTGTGCGAAACACGTGACACTCTTCCTGAACTAAGGGTCTAGGACTAGAAATTGTCATGTCTGAGTTGTGTGCTTTAAGCTGCACAGATTGCAGCCATGTAGGCCTGCTCTAGTCTTCCTGCAGGTGTCCAACTCTCACTTTTTAAACATAGCTTCTGGGAAACCTATTGGCTTTCATCTGCTTTATGACATCATTCCTCCCTCAACCAATCAGCACCAGATGGAGTCTTGAGGTTGCCATGCGTGACCAACTGTACCTCAGTGCTGAGCATCTTTGATCCTGCACAGACGTGATTTTTTTACTGCGAAACCTAACAACCCGATCTCTAACATCTTTATCCAGACCCTAATCCTATTTTGGTCCCCATTCCTTTATCCATATCCTACTCCTGTTTTGTCCCCATCCCTTTACCCAGATCCTACTCCTGTTTTGTCCCCATCCCTTTACCCAGATCCTACTCCTGTTTTGTCCCCACCCCTTTACCCAGATCCTACTCCTGTTTTGTTCCCATCCCTTTACCCAGATCCTACTCCTGTTCTGTTCCTGACTTGAAGATGTCAGGTAGGAAAAGAAACTTTAATGTTTATTTAATTGGGCAGCTCACTAAATTGGGAAGCATCAAAACAATGTGGAATAAAGGGGAAAGTGCTGAACAACAGGTTGGTGCCCTATCGTGGTCTTGGCTCTGACATTTCCTAGGGTTGAGATTTGGACAGAGTATTTCCTCATCCTCTCACTGAATGTTCCTTCACCTTCCTTGGTGAGATAACAGGCTGGCAGGGCTCAGGGATCTCTGAGATGTTGAGTCTTTAGGAGCAAAACACAGAGAAGAAAGTCAGAGTTTCTGGGACTGTTTCAGCTGAAGCAGAGAGAGATCTGGGTATGTAATGAGGAGAACCGAGGGCCAAGATACTTCCCTTTACACAGTTTTCCACAATGATACTTCACAGTTGGTGCTGGTCAACATTAGTGGTGAAATATGAGGGGACTCGAGAATGTATCTGGCAGTGTTCCATTAGCAGCTGAGAATAGCTGACCTTTTCTGGCTAGGCAGATGTCCCTCCCTCTTCTGTGGCTGCACATGTGTCTTCCCTGAAG
Source organism: Peromyscus maniculatus bairdii (assembly GCF_049852395.1). Lineage (NCBI taxonomy): Eukaryota > Metazoa > Chordata > Mammalia > Rodentia > Cricetidae > Peromyscus > Peromyscus maniculatus. Next base: position 56,716,141 of record NC_134852.1, on the reverse strand, counting down.
CAGTCGAGGAGAGGAAAGTCTGCTTTCCCTGCTAAAGCAGGACTGTTTGTTACAGTGAATGACAGTGTTCTCTATCTCTGTGCTCTCTCTGGCACCTGCACACTGGGACAATGTCCTCACCCATGTTTGGTACAGTTTACAGATAGCTGTACAACCCTGGCCCACACTCCACACAAACTCCTAAAGTGTTTAGTCAGATCATGGTGCCATACCCCTGTAATCTCAGCCCTTGGAAGACAGAGGCAGGAGAATCAAGGAGACCATGCCAGTCTCTAGCTGCACAGTGACTTGGGTGTTAAAGACCATTCCTGAAGAAATAAAGTAAAACCAATGGAGTTTTAAAAATTAGCATTCCCAATGTTTGGAGTCTTCGGTCTAGTTAAAAGAGAACTAGAGAGGAGGAAGAATCACAGGGCAGGGAGGCTGAAGCTATTGGAAGAGCACTTTGGGGCTTTTTACAAAAAGAACAGGCCAACTGGACCTGGAGACAGTCAAGAAAATAGAAAAATGCAGTGGTGGGGGAGAAAATAGAATGGAGGAAGGAGTGAGCATGGAACTTGGAGGTGTTAACCATGGTAACAAAGGATTTATGGGACTGAATGCAGAAGGGAGCCAAAAGACTTCATTGAATCATAAATTTCTCTGGTGATTGAGTAATTTGCTTAGCACAGGGCAAACAGTGATGGATTTAGTGAACATGTAGGTTAGTAGACCAGGAAGTCAACTGAGGATGGGAAAATGTGTGACTAGGAGGGCCAGTGTATCAGGAAAGATAACTTTTGTGTTTGTTTTTTCTTGGCTGATTTCTTGAATACTGGTGATGCTCAACAATTATGAAAATGAACTGAGTGGTAGTGCACGCCTTTAATCCCAGCACTTGGGAGGTAGAGGCAGGTGGATCTCTGTGAGTTTGAGTCCAGCCTGCTCTACAGAGCAAGATTCAGGACAGGCTCCAAAACTACACAGAGAAACCCTGTCTTTAAAGAAAAAATATGAAAATGAGCATGCTATAGATACATCGTAACAATTCTGAGCTGAGTGTCTGGGCTCATGAGTGAAATCTCAGCACCTAGGTGGCTGAAGCTGGAGGATTGATGCCGGTTGTTGGCAAAATTAGGATAAATGGTGACTCTCAAGCCAGCTTCAGTCACAAAGAAAATTATTCCTGAAAAAAAAAAAAGAAAATAGAATTCTTTCTGCACACACTGCTAGCTCGGTTAGAAAGGATTGAGAGACAGTACTGGGTCCTTTATTTCTCTGACCTCTGGAGAACACATGAATTGTCGAATGTGTGGCGGAGTCTATGCACCTTCAGGATCAGCTTTCAAATTGAAGCTGCTTCTTCATCTTCACAGTCATTGTCTTCACTACAGGACAGACTTGCAGATCGTAAGGAATCATAGAACTACAAAGAAAAGATAGGAGCCAACTATCTGCTCCTCTAATTTATTTGCTCTTTTTTCCAAGAAGTCTTTGACTAGGGTACCAGTGTAGCTTTATGACATCACTCTACCTCTTAGCCATTCAGTATCTGAATGGTCTTACTGTCCTTATGATGCTGACAAACAATTTTCCCCAGTGTCCAGTATCTCTGATCCTGGACATGTGGGTTTTCTGTTTCTGAATCCAGACAGTGTTTTTGTTATCTGATTCTTATAACTGTGTTCCTATTATTTTCCCAACAATGTCTGGTAAGGAAAGAAATTGAAACGTTTCTTTCATTCAATTTTCCCATACATTTTGAGAAGTCCAGACAGTGTGGAATCATGGGTAGAATATTGAACTAGAAGCTGGTGTCCTGACTAGAATCTTACCCCTGATATATGTGGGGTTATGATTTTGGACAGAGCATTTTCTCTCTCACTAAATGGATCTTTACATTCCACAGTGGAATCTGACAGACTGGGCTCTGAACTCACTGAGGTGCTAAGTGTTTATGAGCTCAGTATCGATAAAGTACTCAGATAGTTCCTGAGAGCATTTCCACAGAAGCAGGGAAAGAGCCAGGTGTATAGACGGACACACTCAGAGCCAAGATGCTCCGTTACAGCAGCAGCAACCCTCCATCAGTTTTCCAAATTAGCATTTCCATGTTAGTGCTGTTGAGCAGTAGTGTTGGGATGTGAGGGGAACTGGTGGCTACTCATCCATGAGCAGGGTTGCCTTGGTGAAGCTGGCTGGATAGGCATCTGTGTCCTACCTAGAGATCAGTGAGCAACCCTTCTAGACCTGAGGAACACAGTTAGGACAGGACCTCCAGGGTAGAGAATTGGGGCTGTGTTTTAAGTCTAGGGCACATTAGCAACTGTGTCTCCTGCTGTGGTCCCCAAAGAAAATCTCTAAAAGTAGTTTCAGGGACAGGACTTGGGAGTTGAGATAGCTGAGTAACTACTAGTTCATGGCTAGCACCCTCTGTTGCATAATGAGTTCCTGGAGAGCATTCCCTAAATATAAATCCCTGTAGAGTTTTAGGGGAATATTTTCTATTCATTGTACATGTTTTCTAACATAATATTTTTATTGATTATTTGGCAATTTTATATAATGCACCTGATCAAAATAGCTTCCCATTCCTCCCAGGGGCATTCTCCCACCCTGTGCCTGTCCAAAAGAAGGAAAAAAGTACATAAGTTCTAAATTTTGTTTTTCATATAGTCATTGGATCATGGTGAATGTCTCATTGGCCGGCCCTTTTAAAATAACTGAGTCCTTCCCCACACTCAATAGCCACATCTCCTGCTGGAAGACATCAACTGAAAAGAGCTGTATTTCAGCATCTTTATTACAATTTAAGGACTCCTTCAGTGTCTTACTGTCTAGACTGCTTCCCTTTTTATTTGAAGGTGGGAAAAGGCTTCTGTGATGTGTTTCTCATTCTTAATTATGAGTCTACAGTCATTGTTACCACTGCAAAAAGAAGCTTCCTTGCCTGGAATTGCCAGTGGCAGCAAGGCTCATTGACTTCCACATGGTTTCTGGTGGTAGCATGGACTATGGACACTAACATGGCCCCCAACTAGAGCACAGTCCCTGGAGGCCTTTTGAGGAAACCCAATCCAGAAAACGAACCATTTTCCATCTCCATTAGTGTGAACTTCAGCAGCTATAGGTTCACTTCTCTCTGGCCCATGTATAGAATCTGCTCTCTTCTTCTTCTTCTTCTTCTTCTTCTTCTTCTTCTTCTTCTTCTTCTTCTTCTTCTTCTTCTTCTTCTTCTCCTTCAATTTCATGAGACCACTTCTTAAAAGCATCTCCCCATAGGACCTGCAATATTTTAGTTGTTTCTGAGATTCTCTGCTCTCTCAGATTCATCCTCTGCTGCCCTATCTCCAATCTGACCCTCCTTGGGTCTCTCAGACTCCTTAGAACTGCTCCATGGGGCTGTGGATGCCAGAAGCCCCTGCCATCTTGAATTGATCTCCTTTGGAAACTCTTAAAAAATTTATTTAATCCTAGTTTTTAAGTTAAAATAGAATTCAGGTTGTGACTACTATCTCAGCCAGGAAATTGCAGGATTAAAGCCTGAATCTCCCTGGCCATAGTGGTCAGTGAGTTGGTAATATGTAAATTAACATAAACTAACATTGATTATTGGAGAAGCAAAGTAGCTCCTTTCCTAACTACTTGTATCTGGTAACAGGTGATATTCTCAAACCCTGGCTCACAGACCATCAGAGCTGTCCAGGTATTAAAGGACCTTTCATTGCTGGAGCTCCGAAGGAGGTAAGTCTCATTGCTGCTGAAAAGAGAGGTCATTTGTATGCAATCATATGGAGGAAATGTAAAAGCCTGGTGCCCTTTTCTGTGTTTAAACTAGTGAACCTCACTTTTTTTTCTCCCTGGTGGACATGTCTTACATCAGAAGTGTGATCACAGAAAGCAAGTCAATACTGTGAGCAGTTTGTCTCTAGAATTCATTATACTTCTGCTCTCAAAGACACAGACTCCCTAGAAAAGGTTCAAGAAGGGCTTGTGCAATGCTGTGGTCCCCGGAGCTCACAGTTCCCAAAGGGTTTTTTTCTTCTTCCGTTATTCTGAGCCTTAGTCCCTGAAATCCTTAAATAGCAGGAACTGAGTTTTCCTTGGCCATTGTCTCACAAAGGCTCTTGAAGACTTGAGTATCATAGATACTAATTAAATCACTTTGGGCACCCCATCACAAATCCTTTTGCTTCTAGCTGAGATTACATTGTGGAAGGTATGAGTAGAGTTTCCTCCAAGCTTGGGTGCTCTCTATTGCCTTGGTAACATCAGAAGAAGCCCGCGTGGTAACTGCTGGGTTTATGCTTAAGCACAATCCTCTGATGTGTACACAACCACTCACAGCTACGTATGTCTTCTAGTGCAAATCTCAACAAAGAGGTGGTAGGTAAGGTCTGTTCCTTAAGTTAAATGCTACCCAAGAGCTCCTTCACATTGTTTTCAAAGGACACAGACATCCCTATTTCCAACTCTTTACTACTGTAGTAAGAGGATCCTAGGCTGGGTTTGTTCATACATTTATTGAGCTGAATCACCAATGTGGTGTTTTATTTTACATTAGGGAGATGTGTGTGTGTGTGTGTGTGTGTGTGTGTGTGTGTGTGTGCGCGCGCGCGCGCACATGTCTATGTGTTCTAGACTGCTAGAATGGCAGGATGGCAGGAGATGCATTTTGATGTTCCCCATCTTCTCTTTTTCTTAGGTCAGGAGCACCATCCGCAGACATAAAGATGTCACTCTCCTGACCCAAGAGCAGTTCCAACTTTTAAGCTCTCTTGAGCAGAATATTTACATCAATAATAAAATTCCCTGGAAATCTTACCTTGAGCTGAAGACCTATCAGTTAAAAGCAGAAGACCTGCTAAATGAAGGCCTCACAGAGGAAGCGCTTGTGATGTATCACAAATTTTCAACGTGAGAACCTGCATTTTCCACCTCCTTTCCCATGACTGATCCCTCACTCATCCTGTCATCCTCTTCATGCTTCCTACTCTTGTTGACCTTATGGAACTTGTCAAAGTCATCTTTTAATCAGATTTCTGGCAGATCTCACACATGCTTTTCCTTACTGTTCAAAGACATGAGGACCAAAGTTGGTGGTATCACATATAAGGGATTTCATGAGTAGGAGAGTTCTTAAGCTTGTGCCCACATGGCCCAGCCTTTAGACAAAAGAGTTGACAGGTGAATAGAATGTGTCTGTATTGGTGAGTGTTTTGACTGCTTTATCTCTACCCAGGCAGCCAGTCATAGGCTTATTGCTGTGTGTGGCAGAGCCAGATTCCTCTTCTCTACATCCTGTAGCCTATTGATTGGTATAGGAAAGAGGTTAGCCTTTCCTGTAGCTACACAGCCACCAGAGGACTGGGCTGTGGACCACCTAGTGTTGGAGTGGCTCAGCAGAATCCCTGAGCTGTTCACCATACTTGGGTTGGCAGAATAAGATTGCAGAGCTGTCCCCAGGGAATGACTCCTATAGTCTCAACGACAAGAACATTGTGTGTTTGAGGAAAGGTAAGGGTAAATGTCTCACCAGTCATAACTAGCCCTGAGATCACCAGAGTAGGTCAGCTCAGGCACTCTCTTGACCATTTCCAGTAGTCTATAGTGGAGGAATCTTTGTGGATTTCTGGGATCTCTCTAGCATTCTGCTTCTTCCTTTTCCCACAGGGTCTATTTATCATGGTATCTCTTTACTTGTTCTCACACTGTGTTCTTGGTCCAGCTGGGACCTCCTGCTCCCCTAACCTCTCTTTCCCTTGACCCTTGCCCTCCATTACCCCCCCACACTCCAGTTTGTTCATGTAGATCTCATCCATTTCTCTGTCATTGGGCGATCCCTGTGTCTTTCTTAGGGTCCTGTTTTCTAGGTAGCCTCCCTGGAGTTGTGAGTTGCAGTCTGGTTATCCTTTGCTTTATATCTAGTATCCACTTATGAGTGAATACATACCATGTTTGTCTTTCTGAGTCTGAGTTACCTCACTCAGGATGATGTTTTCTAGTTCTATCCATTTGCCTGCAAGCCTCATGATGTCATTGTTTTTCTCTGTTGAGTAATACTCCATTATGTATATGTACCACATTTTATTTATCCACACTTCAGTTGAAAGGCATCTAGGTTTTTTTCCAGGTTCTGGCTATTACAAATAATTCTGCTATGAACATAGTTGAGTATGTGTCCTTGTGGTATGATTGAGGATTCCTTGGGTATATGCCCAAGAGTGGTATGGCTGGGTCTTGAGGGAGGTTGATTCCCAATTTTCTAAGAAAGCGCCATATTGATTTCCAAAGTGGTTGTACCAGCATTCCCACCAGCAGTGTAGGAGTGTTCCCCTTGCTCTACATCCTCTCCAACATAAGCTGTCTTCAGTGTTTTTGATCATAGCCATTCTGACAGGTGTAAGGTGGTATCTCAGAGTCATTTTGATTTGCATTTCCCTGATGATTAAGAATTTTGAACAATTCCTTAAATGTCTTTCAGCCATTTGAGCTTCTTCTTTTGAGAATTCTCTGTTTAGCACTATAGCCCATTTTTTAATTGGACTCTTGGTTATTTTGATGCCTAATTTCTTGAGTTCTTTATTTGTTCTTGATATCAGCCCTCTGTCAGATGTGAGGTTGGTGAAGATCTTTTCCCATTCTGTAGGCTGTTATTTTGTCTTGTTGACCATGTCCTTTGCCCTACAAAAGCTTCTCAGTTTCAAGAGGTCCCATTGATTGTTTCTCAGTGTCTGTGCTACTGGTGTTGTATTTAGGATGTGACCTCCAGTGCCAATATGTTCAAGACTACTTCCTACTTTCTTCTTTTAGGTTCAGAGTAACTGGATATATGTTGAGGTCTTTGATCCACTTTGACTAAAGTTTTGTGCACGGTTGACAGATATGGATCTATTTGCAGTCTTTTACATGTTGACATTCAGTTATGCCAACACCATTTGTTGAAGATGCTTTCTTTTTTTCCCCATTGTACAGTTTTTGCTTCTTTGTTGAAAATCAAATGTTCATAAGTGTGTGGATTAATGTCAGGGTCTTCAGTTTAGTTCCATAGTCCACATGTCTGTTTTTATGCCAATATCAAGCTGTTTTTATTATTGTAGCTCTATAGTAGATCTTGAAGTCAGGGATTGTGATGCCTCCAGAGGTTGTTTTATACTTCTTGATAGCTGATGTTTGTTGAATGTACCAGTAGATAGAAGAGTGAGGATCTTTCTCTCTCCTGGCACTGGAGGATAAGGGGATGTGGGATTTCAGGGTGTGCTTTTACTCAGTCCAGGAACTTCTCAAACCCTGAATTTCATCAGGGCCTCATTTGATACTTGGAACTTTTTGTACATTTTAGTCTCTCTGCTCTATTCCTTTAGACTCTTTGTGGAGAAACTCACAAAAGACCCACAATATCAGAAGTGTCTTTCAGCTCGAATAAGATCCAAAATCAACAAGGTGAGTCTTCATTGTCTATGTGACTGATCTAAAATCTCCATAACAGCAGTGAACTACTTAGAGAAAAGCAACAGATCATGACCCTGGGTAGGAGGGGAGCTGATTCTGCCTCAGCATAGCAGTACAGAGGAGAGGGATGGCAGGAAATGGGGTTCAAGTCATGCATGAGATACTGCTGCCTCTCCCCACTTGTTTTCTTATTCTCTTTTCTGACATTAGAACTGTTCAAATTTTCCATTTCTGTTTTGTATTGCAGACTATAAATAACGTTGTTGATAAAGCTGAGAACCTAAAATTCACATTCCGAAGACGACATCCTAAGGAGGGTGAAGGCTACCTGGCAGATAAGGTCAGTGTGTGAGCATGGAGGAAGGAGGATTGTGTGTCATTTGGTCAGCCTGTGTTCTGGGATTGTGTTGTGTTGTTTCAGTGAGTCTATGATCTAATGGATAGGCCCCATACTCACTTGAACACACATGCACTTTATCCAGACAAGCCAACACACATACATACATACATACACACACACACACACACACACACACACACACACACACACACACACACACACACAAAGTGCAGTAGGGCACTGAGAATATTGAGACTTCATTGTTACTGAAGATGGCTTTACAGGAACTGACTAAGGTGGTGGTAGCTGTTCTCCATAGACCTGGTGCTCCATGGGCCCTATGCTGAGATGTCAGACCTAAACAGACTACCTACACTTTTTTCATCTCTTTGCTGGTAAGGCTTTTTCTTCTGGCATTTGAAGATGTAACTTAAATCTGTTTTTCTTTCTGTAGAAGAAAAGAAGAGCAGAAGATGCAAAAATCAAGGCATTTGGGGAGGATAAAAAAAATCATGGGAAAAACTTCCCAAACTTCCCCAAATTCCGTGCTCTTCTGCACAGATTTGTGCATCGTGGAAAGGTGGGGCCCAGCATGACATCAACAACAAAGGCTGAAGAACCTTCAAGAGGAAGCACACCTGGGAAACAAGTGGTGTGTGGCCCACAGGGAGTGTTTGAGGAGATAACACCCATCACTTCATCAGACACTCCCTGTGGGGAGACTAAAATGATGAGAAGCCCAGGTGAGTCACCACAGGTCCATGACTTGGAAATGACTTGTATATAAGTGTTTCCCTGCATCTGGGTCAGCCACACAAAACAGACTCCAGCTTTCCAGTAAAGTAAGGCAGTGCTGGTGCACAGGTGTCTGAGGTCTAGAGCACTGAGCGACAGAGAATGTTCCTTCCCCTTGTCCACGTCCTCGGCCGTTTGCTTCCACGGATCCACTTTGCTGTGGTAACAGAACCTCGTGTAATGAGTGTTGTCTCATTCCTTCCTGCCATCTGTCTTGTCAAAATAACTTTTAACTTAGTTTACCCAGACAAGTTTCCTCAAAACTTGTTTGAATTCAGATCCTCATCTTTTCTGAGCTCTGTAGAGATTTGAAGAAGCACATTAAGAAAATACTGAATCATCTTCCATCATAAGGAATGTGCTGTGCATTGTTACTTTATGAAAGTTGGACTCTTAGATAATCTTAGGACATAATGGAGAGATGTGAGGGCAACAGAATTTTGGGTGCATGAGATTATGTTTTCAGCATTTGGTAGACTCTCACAGGAAATCCTCAATTAGGGCCAGGGAGATGATGACTCTGTGGGTGAAGCGCTGGCAGTGACAGGGTCAGAACCTGAGATGGAATCTCCAGAAAGCACGTGACAATGGGGTGTGTTGGCCACCTATACATTCAAGGTTCTCTTCAGGTGAGGTGGGACAGGGAGACAGGAGAAGACCTGGTTTCTCACAGCACAGCTAGCTGGGCAGACACAGAAGCACAGAAGAGATTCTGTTGGACCAAAGGGGCCAGGGAAGTTCAGAACTCCAGGCAGTCAGGTCACATCTGCAGATGTGCTGAAGCACCTGTGCATCCTTGCTCACACATCAGCGTGCACATTCTGACAAACAAACACATATCATGGACTTGTGCAAACACACTCACAATTCATACATAAAGGTTTTTAAATGGGAAATTCACAAATATAGCAGAAAAATGTTCTCAAATATTCAGCTAATTTGTTTCATTTTTTATTTTTTAATTTTAATTTTTATAATTTGGCTTAAAACCTGAATAGGCCTGACTTGAGATCCTGCCACCTCAGCAAGCAAATGCTGAAATTCCAAGTGTGCATCACCAAGGCTGGCTTTTCAGATGTTTTTAAAGTATTGGTTGATTCTTGTCTTGCCTTGGAAGAGTCAAAATCTCTTCTTGAATGAGGAGGAGCTGCAAGCCAAATTGCAATGCTCTGTCTCAGTTAAGCACAGGCGAGTCAGCCTTTCCCAGCTGTGAGCCTGTGCAGTCAGCAATTCACACATTTCCAGATGCAAGTGAGTGTCTACCTTTGCAAGCCCTGAGCCTGTGCACTCAGCAATCCACACATTTCTAGATGCAAATAAGAGAGTCTACCTTTGCAAGCCCTGAGCCTGTGTACTCAGCAATCCACACATTTCTAGATGCAAATAAGAGAGTCTACCTTTGCAAGACCTGAGCCTGTGCACTCAGCAATCCACACATTTCCAGATGCAAATAAGAAGCCTTTCCCAGCTGTGAGCTTGTGTACTCAACAATCTACACATCTGTATAATATAATGAAGAAGCAGGGGTAAGCTGCTCAGTTCCTATTGGACTGTAAAAACAACCAGGAGAGGGATGACTGGTTCCAGCTAAGTGGAGCCATCTGTCCTTGGGACTTTGATGGGCTAAGTGTACCATCTTCACTCACATTTGGATTTGAGGCTGCAACTTCTCTAGGTGGTATGTGCCACGGGTGATCCTGTAGTTCCAGGGTCTCAAGGGTTTCCTCCATCCCTACAACATGCCCTATTAGTGACAGTCTGTGATGGTATGACCTTGAGAAAATCTCTGTGTATGCTTTCATGCAACTGCAACCTCTTGAAATCTGGTGGGATTTGTTGTGGCCTCACAGCTCTTGGGGGAAATGGTCTACATGACTGAGGATGTTCACAACAGGCTTTCTTCAAGTGGAAATTCTGTAAAATACTTGTAGTTTGTCTCAGCCTAAGTCTGAAAGGTACAGACCATGGAAGCCACTTTCATGAGACTCAGTCTCAAGACCCATGAGGACCCAGGGAATCGTTAAGTCCAGACCTGAGAGTCCAGTGGCCAGCAGACCTGGAGATCTGAACCACAGATAAAGAAGACATGTCTGTCCCAGGAGGGACTCAGCAGAAGTTTACATTTCTCTGTCTGTTTGTCCTGTTTAGTCTCCATGTTACCCACCAGAGTTGAGAGGACCCTTAGCCCACTGAGTCTGTGAATCTACACAGAAATTTCTATGCAACCAACTCATGGTCACACCCAGAAATATGTTGTTCCATCCACTGACAGTAAAGACCATGCTCACAACTACCACTCAGCTGTGGCCAGAGCTTGGAGAAGAAACTCCCTGCCTATTTTGTGGTTCCATCATGGGGAGGGGGGCTGCTAGAGAGAATACCAATGACTTTGTGTTTTTCCTCCAGGCTACCAGACTGAGTTCTGCTCAGGGACACCAGGCCCTGTAACCTCAGACTTCTTTCTCCTTTCCATTGCAGTTCTGAACTCCAAAGGCCTCCACCCTGTGGTCCTTCCAGAGGATTTATGGGAGCAGTTCCTGCTTTCTGCAAAGAACAATACCCAAAAAGGAATAGAAACATGTGGAGTCTTATGCGGGATACTGGTAAAGATATGAAGACTCCTTGATCTGAGACCGTTTCTTCCCCCTTGGCTTCCCATGACTCCCAGAAAACATATCCAGGGGCTGTGTCCATACATATCACTCCACAGAAGGAACCATGGATGACAAGTCCTGGCCACCTGGAATTTGATGATTTTGCAACTGGTTGCTTTTCAGAGTCCCTTGAAATTGAACAATTTGCTTCAGTGCTATAGTTACAAATTTTCACTCTAGTGGTGGCTATGCCTGTAACCTCAGTCATTGGCAAACTGAGACTGGAGGCTTCCTATAAGTTTAAACCTGGTTCACACACAGAGTGAGTCACTGAAGTAAAAGCAGGCAAGCTGCCATGTAGAATGTCTGGTGTGAGGCATGGAGACAGGCATATTGACTAATTCTAAAAGGAGGAGGATTCAATTCCTTTTGTAGTCTGGTCTGATCACCTACTCTGTGGTAAGCCTTGGAATATAAATAAAACACTTCAAGACCCTCAGTCAGATCTATTGGCTGCTACAGGGAAGACCCTAGTCCCAGGATGTGCTAGGAGGGACATGTCAGGTTCATCTTATCCTCTGTGCCTTCATACAGTACCCAGCAAAGCACTGGAGCAGTGTTTCAGGTGGAGAAACACTGAGGTGAGGGAGAAGCATGAGAGTCATTCACTGGGGTGGGGCTTTACTTACTTGTGTTATGAGAGAGTGGGATTGACAGTGCCAGGGAATTATAACAAGTTGTTTTCTCTTGTCAGGTAGAGGAAGAATATCAAGTTACACACATCATAATTCCTATGCAGAATGGAGAGCCTGACTTTTGTTACACTGAGAACGAGGAGGAACTCATTTTTGTTCAAGAGGAGCTGGGGCTTCTCACCTTAGGTTGGATTCATGTAAGCACACTCACCTCTCTGTGGCAGGGTCCTTTTCTAAGCACACTGCCTATTTCTTTCTCATCACAGAATCAATCCTTTCCAGATCATCTTTCTCTGAGCACAAGCAGTCACTAGTGTTCCATCCTTGAGTCAAAGGCACATTTCCTGGTGTATTTCCAGCTCTTCTAATTTTATCTCTTACACAAAGCAGTTCTTAAAAGTTCCAATACCTTGTGAATAGATGAATAAAGGTAGCTTCCCTAGGATGTATGAGAACATGGTGTAGAGACCACGTCCCTAAAAGCTGTATATAAAAACTGGACATATTTTAATGTCAAGATAATTCATTCTAATGATTGCATTTTGTCTTTATGGAGAAGAACTTGCTTTGTGCACACCAAAAGAGCACCTGCACACAAGATTTTCAAGTAGTTGGCCATGCTGTGTAGGCTTGTGTTGATCTTGAAGGAAATATAGTTCCTTCCCTAGAGAGTTCTTCCGAATGAATCTCTCATTTTCATGGCTTCATACTCACAGAACATGCTGTTCCTCTTAGAATGGGACAGGTATAAGCCGCAATCAGTTGGCTATTCCTAGGTTTTTCGAGATCACAAGTACTTTTGTACTCATAGCTTGGGAAGTGCTGATATGTGAGGCAGTCTCCTGTATCTTCATGCTTCAGTTGCATAAATTCTTAATGCTTTGCCTAACAATAATATACCATGGGAGATGGAAATTTGTCCTTTGGTGCCTGGAGATCATACAGAAAATGAGCACCAGTTTCGATGAGGCAGAGTCCATTCTATTCTTTAGGAGATAAATATAGGGCACTGTGGGTTTCATGGAAAGAGGAGTCTCACTCGAGGTGACTTATAATGACTTACAAAGAAGCCCAAGGAGAGTTCCATGGGGAAGGGTTCTTGCATCGGTGAGCAGTCCTGTCCATTGGGATTTGTGGTTGATATTAGAAAAGGATGTCAGATTTGTGTTGACATGACCCTTCAGAACCATGCACTCCATTGTCTGGTGTGGGAAGAAAGAACAGACCTGCTTTTGAGTAAAGGGAGAACTCCCTGGGTGTTTTGGGCAGAACAATGACACGATCAAAGCCAGGCTCAGAAGGTAAAGTGAAGGAGTTACAAGGCTGGTAACAGCGGGGAGGTCAGTTAACGTTTGGGGCCTGCTCACTTCCAATGATGATGAGAGGGTGATGGCCATGTGCACAGGAATGTGGGGTTTCAGAGATCCAGGGGCTGAGGAATAGGGGTTGTCAAGTCTGTGATAGGGCAGGCTTGGAGTTGGACCCATGGGGATGGAATAAGCATGAGTGGGGCATCTAGAGGAAGACAGACTTTGGAAGTGGGGTTCAGTCCTACCTTGGGGAATTTAAGGCACTTGTGAGATATCACATCTGTGGGACCTTGGCTGGCAGTTGGAAGGAGGTTTTGGGAAGCCAAGTGAAGGCAGGGGAGGAAACTGTGACTTCTGAATGGAGCCGGCCCAGAAAACCTGGTAAATAAGGAGTGTTGACAGCAAGAGAAATGATTGGCTGACAGCTGAGGAGGAGATCTAATGAGGAGAGCAGGAACCCAGTGGGGGATGACAGAGACACAAGGCTGCAGGAGAAATGGTTATGGGGTTCACAGAAGACACACAGCGGGGACAGTGGGGGAATGAGTTCAGCATGTGACCCAGGGACAGACTCCAGCAGAAGAGGATCCAGATCTCATGCTGGAGCTGGAGCTCTTTGAGGATGTTGGCTAATGACTTTTAGGCCTTGGTGGGCAGAGACTGCAAGGTTTAAAGAAGCCATGGAAAGCTCGGTGTACTGGCAGTTCTGGAAGCCTAGCCTTCAGGAAGGTGGGCTTGCTGGATGGTGACTTTGGCACCAACCTGTGCTACACAGCCAGACTGTGACATGAAAACAATGTCATTTGATGAATTTATGGCTATTGTGGAGTTTGTCAGGACTGTCATATTGAGGATCACATCTATCTAGGCCAAGATTCTAGGGGAAAGGGAGAGAGATGAGGCTGCTTTTTGCAGAGTTGGGTTAACAGAGTATGGACATGTACAAGAATTGGGAAATGGTTTCATCATGGCTTTGTCTAGTTGTTTTTTGTTTCCTTCATTTTAGTTTTTTCTTTGACTTTTAGTTTTACAAGTGTTTGATATTTTAAAATATAGCTTACTTGTAGTGTACATGTATGAACACCATAGTTTAATGACTCCTTGAGGAAACAGGAATTTGCAGAGAGCCTGGTCCAGCTTTCCAAATTTCTTCCTCTGAGATTGATCTTCCTCTTGCTCTAACTATCTCTATTTTGATCTCTATAGAGTTAATCTAAGTGTGCCCCCTCCATGCTATCAGTACTTCATATCTGCTTATGTCCTGAAATGCAATGGATAGATACGTGACTTTTACATCCGGCTTTCTTGGCCTAACATCTGCAAGGTTCCTCCCCACTCTGGCATGCAGTTGTTTGATGTGTGTTTACACCTGGTGAGCAAGTAAAAGAGGGAAGGAAAGGGAAGAGGGGTAAGATAATGTGACAGTAGTGTGTACAGTACCACACCCGAAGGACAGAAGGGCCTTGTCTTCACATAGGGAGAAATCACATAGGGAGGTCTCAGAGGCAGGATTGAAGGCAGGGAGCTTAAGACCCTGAGAGACTGCTGAACTGATGTTTGAAATAGTCATGGGAACTCTGGGTGAAGATAGAATCAGAGTCTGCTGTTAGCAGGAGGGAAGCAGAGGTAAGTTAGATCCTGAAGGACAAAACTTGGAATGGTTACTCTTTAGGCAGTCAGTATAACTAGGCATGGATGAATAAAGGGATCTTGTCCTCAGGGAGGAAACAGCTTAGAAGTAATTTGGAGAGCTTCAACTTATATGGAACTTTATGGATCAGGAAGACAAAAGAGATAATTCCTTCTTCCTTCTCCACCTAGCAGACTGGAGTGTTTTCCCGGCATGATTTCGGCATTCATGGTGGGAACCAGGTGTTGAAGCTCCTCAGGACTGCTTTCCTTTGTGGATCAGGCATGGGGCTCACTGGGAATTCTTGGCTTCTTTTGTCTTCTCAGACCCATCCAACCCAGACAGCCTTCTTGTCGAGTGTGGATTTACACACTCATTATTGTTACCAGAAGATGTTGCCGGAATCCATTGCAGTGGTGTGTGCACCCAAATATAAACAGTGAGTATGTAGGATTCAGGTCTGGAAGGTACAAGAGCAAAATGCTCCATGGCTCAGAACACTGTGAAAGTGAAGTAATATCCAGAGTGTCTTAAGTGATTGCTATGAAAGCCTCTCTTTAAGGTGCACATTCTAATTAATACGAGCTGCTCTTAAAAGATGTGCTGACACCACTGCTGGTTCCATCCTCAAGAAGTGACCTCAAGAGCCAGAGGTTAAAGAAATTCCACACTGGACACTGCATAGAGTGTCATCTCTTATCATTCCCAATGTCATGTTAATCTGAGTTCCTCAGCAGAGCTAATGTTGGGAAAGCAATGAATCATCTTGTTTTCTTTTGTAATAAGTTTTTGTACCCTGGATTTTGTCTCACAGGGGCTATTGGACCCTGGTTTCAGTACACCCCCAACTTGCTCCTCACAATGATTGTCCTAACAGACCTACCTTTTTGTTTGATTCTTCTTCTTTCTCATTTCTACTGTTGAGTTCCTTTGCATCATTAGGCCAAGAAAGGGATCCAGAGAGAGTGAGACAGAGAGGGCGATACACATACAGGGGTAAGAAGAAGGGGAGGAAGGAGCAGGAGGACAAGAAAAGGATGAGGAGGAGAAGAAAGAGAGGGGGAGGGAGGGTGATTGAGACTGTGACAAAGAAGACAAGGTCTAACAGGACAAAGACGGTGATGACTAGGATAGGAGGAGAAGTTCCACATGGTCTATGAGGGAGGAAGAATTGTGCAGAGGAGAGACAGGAGGAGAGGAGGTGAGAAGGAGAGAGAGGAGGAGGAGCGAGGTTATAGAAAGGAGAGAGGAAGAGGAGGAAAAGAAGGGGGACAAGAGGAGAGAAAGATGGAGAGGAGAGAGGAGAAGGAGACTGGGGGGATATTTGCTTGACTGATTTTACTTTTTCTCATTTCAGAGTCGGAATTTTTACACTAACATCTTATGGATTAAAAGAAATATCATTGTGCCCCCAAAGAGGATTCCATCCTCATAAGCAGGACTCAGCTCTCTTCTGTGTATGTATCTGTGTACAAGAAATCAAGGCCATATTCCCAGCCAGGACATAGAGCTGATATGGTTGAACATCCTTTTGATCCTCACGGAAGGTCAACCTCATCACTTTCCTTCATAGGAATCCATAATAACCATGTACCTAGGAAGCAGAGGGCTGTGGATATCAGTTTCTCATATTTGCAACCTGGTCATTTACTGTCTTTGAGGGTGCTGGCCATCTGGACCATTTTTCCTGATAACTGGGGATACTAATACTATGTACTTTGCAGGCCATTGATAGGATAAAGGAAGGGGACTGGGGTGGACTTAGGGATAGAGTGTGTCCTCAGCATACTTGATGCCCTGGATTCCATGCCCAGTAACATGGAGGAAAGAAATAACCAACAAAGTATGGAATCCATTAGCTTATTCAAGGTTTATTACTTATTAATTTCTTCTTCATCAATGTCAGTTACTAGGTTTCAGTAGATGATAAGAATGCCAAGGAAAAAGCCATGTAAGATAGATAAATTAAGCACATTTCATTCTGAAGTTTTGTGCTCACCTGCCTAGGGAGTATTTTTTTTTCTCCCAGTTTGTATCTGTGATAACAACACATAGTTTGATCAGGCCTCAGGGCCTCAGATCAGCCTCAGATCAATGAGATTCTGGCACTTTACTTCACATTAGCCTGGACTTTTTCATCCACTTTGATTCAGAAGAAATGCAGCAACATAGTGAAAAGACCAGAACCCAGTCCTATAAAATATATGAGTGAGGGATACAGCCACAGAGATTGAAGGAAGGCTAAGATCCTGAGATCAGAGTGCTAATTCCAAGTGGTAGAACTCTGTGTGTGCTTTCTATGTATCATAATAAATGTGTGTGTGTATTTATATATAGTTTGCATTATACTAACAGTAAAATAAGACCTAATGAAACTTCAGCTCTCTTTAAAAAATATATATAGATATATATTTCATTATTTTTATTTCTTTAACTTCCTTGTGTAGTCTTTTAAAAGTAGACCCTGTTTTGACTTTAATTCTCTCTCCATTTGGATTTGCACATGAGTTTAGTGCCTGTGTGGTTAGAAGAAGTTGGCAGATGCCCTCGATGTGGAGTCAAGTCATTGCTTACTGCCCACTTCCCTGCAAGAGAAGTGGGTGTTGTTAAACAGTGTACCATACTCCAGTCCCTGTTTTCTAGTCTCATGGATCAAGCCAGGTTTTCAGTTGACTGTGGGGAAGATCTTTCTAAAAAAGATCTGTTAAAAAACACATAGCTCTATCTTAGAAGATAAAATGATTAGGTGCTAGGATGTTGAAAGATGTTGTACAATTAAAAAAATGTCTAAAACACAAGTTCTCAAGTTCCCAGTTGGCAAGATCTCCTCCAAACCTAACCATGGTGAAGCACATCTATAGCACCAGCACTTGGGTAGCTGCTGCAGGAGATCACAAGTTTGAGGACAGCTGAGGCTACATAGCCAGGCTTTCAGATTGATAAATCCTTATGACTTTGTATGCCAAGTGTGAGTATCTCCTTGAGGACTATTAGGTCACCTTTACCATCTGATTGACATCATGACTCCAATACTGCACTGAACTTCCTGGTCCCTTTTAATAAAGGAATGTTTCACAAGTGACTCTGGAAAATAGATGCAAAGATACACGGGGAGACACTGACTCCAACCATGTGGAGAACTTGGTGGGAATGTTGGGTGCCAGATCTTTTGACATTGCTTCTATTGACTTCAGGATTTCAGTGCTAGGATGAGAACTATGTAACTTCAGTGAGCTTCTCAAATCAGAGGTTTATTGCTGGGGATGAAGTTCGGTTGGGAGAGTGCTCCTCTTTCAAGCACCAGACCCTGGACTCATTTCCCAGCACTATTGAAATCTGCCATGGTGGTGTTTGCCTATAATCTAGCACTTTGGAGCTAGTAGCAGGAGGGTAATTTCAGGATCTCTCTGGCATACCTAGGTTATGTGCTCTAGCCTGGGTCACATGAAGCTCTCTTTTGGTATAATATAAAAGGTATAAGCTGTTTCAAAACAGGAGTTATCCATGCCTTAACCACATTTTCTTTTCTCCAATTGCAGAACTGCAGTCATGTCACCATCCAAAACAGCCGGGTGACTGTCACAGATTTGCGATGAGTTAAATCCCATACGCCTACATCAGTGGGAGTGTGTGTGTGTGTGTGTGTGTGTGTGTGTGTGTGTGTGTGTGTGTATTTTGTGTATATGTGAGTGAATGTAGGATGTTGTATGTGTATATGTATATGTGTTCTACGTATGTTGTGTATGTTACATCTTTTTCATGTATGTTACATCTTTGTCACGTGTGTACAACAGTGTGTATGAATGGCACACTGTACTCATTCACAGAGCCCAGAGGAAGACACTGATGTGTGCTCTATTAATGAATTAGAATAGTCATTCATAATGACTAGAAATTGATTTTATTATATAGTTTACTTGTTATTAGTTTTAGATGATATTTTCTGGCCAGGATCCAGTATAGGTGTAAGGGCCCCATGCACACACTTGCTGCTTGCCTCACCTGCCTCATGGAGCCTAGAGGACAGGTTGTAATGCCAACACTCACTAACCAACTGAAGGATGAAGGTCTCTATTGATCCCAGACATCAGTCTACATGTCTCACTTTGCTTGAAGGCTTCTTTGACAGACAAACGACTTTTTGAAGATATATAGCACACAACTTGAAACTAACTGATAATGACATAATTTAAAGAGAAATTTCTGACTCAGATGAGTCATTGCTTTTTGAGTGGCTGTATGCCATGATGAGGCATAACAACAATGTACAATTTCACATAGAATTTGGAATTCCTGATGCAGACTACATGGTGTCTCCCTGGGTGAGATGTTGCACTATAGTCTGGCACATGGAAACTGGGAAAAAATGCCAGAGTTTAAAAGAGAATATTCTATTAATGGGGATTCTCTGCTGGGCTACAAGAAGAATCTTTGGGCATCACATGTTAGGCTTAAACTCTTTATTCATTGATCTTTTGACTTTTGGTGATGAGTGATTTTGAAGCTCCAGGGCATCTCGTAAGGAATAAGGACCTCTGGAACAAAGTGGACCACTTCACAAGCCTAGAAAGGCAAGAGAAGATGAGTGCAGCTCTGTGGAATGTGTCATAGTTGTCTAATGTAAAACAGCACCAGCTAGCCCTCCTCCCCTCCTCATAGATGATCCAGTCTGACAACCATGTTGCCCTGAAGACCGTCTTCCTGAGTGACCACTCTGGCTAGGAAACACAGCACAATACAACTCTGAAGGATGTTTGGACAAGAGAGAGAAGTCTACTCACCTAAAAAGCTTGTTTTGAAGTATGTAAAGTTCCCTAGCTGTGATGAACTCACCACTGAGGCTAATGCTTACAGCAAACTGCAAACAAAAATGTTGTCCTGCACAAGGGATGCCTGGACAAATTCACTGCCAGTGACAGACTGGCTAAAGCAGCTCACCATGAACTGTGCTCGGGCACACATTCTCTGCTCATGTTGGCCCTGTCTAGAAATTCCATAAATTTCACAGAAACTTGCATTTTCTTTATATAAATGTATTTTGAAACAGATTTTGTAGTTTCTTAAAATTGCTATTTAGTTCTATAATTAAAGTTGAGTTTTGTGTCAAGCGCTTGAGTCTTCCTTCTGATCAGGAGTCACATAATCATGTTAAGTGAGAGGTGTGATTGCCAGCTAATAGGATTAGTAGATACTGGTGGGCAACCTTGTCCTAGTTGATTATTTCTCCTTTATTTCCTTTTTCTTTCTTATTTACTGTGACTGTATCTCAGTGTGAAGCAATCTCTAGTCTGAAATTCACCTTATAGTCCAGGCTGACCTGGAACTTACAAAAACTCACCTACTTCTGCTTCCCAAGGGTTGGGATTAAACATTTCATTGCTGTGTTTTAAATTTTATCATTTGACATTGTCCTGTATGTCTATAATCGATCTTGATCATACTTAGTCCTCCCCTCCCTCAGCCACGCTCCTCCAACCCCATCTGAAACCCCTATTGTAAACGTGCCAGGTTTGGGGTCAAGGGTCTTGTTGTATGAAGCCTAGTTGCCTGCCCCATTTCCCATTTGAACAACCCGCTGAGTTTAATCAGGGTCTCTTGCATGTGCACGTTTATGAGGTTCTATTGAATCATGGCCAACTTCCCATTCTTTACACCCCCAAAGAAAAACGACTCCTCCTTCCCCCTAAAGAAGTATGAATCACTCCTCAGCTAGGGTTAGAGCACTAACCCCTACACCATGCATTCTGGAATACTGAAGCACTCCCCCTTGAGAAGCTTTAGTGGAGACAAACACAGCTGCTGGGTTTTCCTGAGTGCAAAGCCCTTGTCTTGTGTAGAAAAGAGGTTTTCACAGTACTCCTCTCCAGCTTCCACCTCTTAAATTGTTTCAGCGTCATTTTACACCATGCCTCTGAATGGTGATGGTGATGGTGATGGTGTGTGTGCATGTGTGCACGCGCGCACGTCATCTCATTTGGAACCAAACACTCAACACTTTTTCTCAACCATTTGACAAGTAAATGATTCAACGTATTAACCACTCCCCACGCCAAGAAGCTTCTCTGACCAATGGAAAAGCAGTACTAATCTTTCGACATATACATACGTATTTGGGAGGCATTTTGACAACATGTCCATTTAGAAAAATGACAGTAGCATGTTTCTCCATGGGCCTCTTTATGCCACAGTGTGGTCTTAGCACTAGAAATATGGCACCCACATGAATTACATTCTGGGAAGAGGCCAAATACCCAACCAGAATGTGCTTGGTTACTGTCATAGCAATAGTGCCATGATTGTATCTGTGGCCACATCATCTGCAGCAGGTCAGCAGTAAAGTATGTAGAATGCATAGTTAATCAGAACACTGATGCCTACTTTCTCCCAGCACTATGTATAACACCACCCTGCACCAAAAAAGCTAGGTAGCACAGAGGAAGTTTGCTCGTCAGTTTCAGCTGATTTCTCTATGTGCTAAGACCAAAAGGTGGTGTCTTCAACAGCAGGGTCTTACCATCTGCTATTGGTGTGCAACCAAGAGAATTAGTACTAGCCTGTATTGTTTTAGAAGCCTGGGGCCTCCCTGACTAAAGATGCAAGGAAGTATCTCACAGCGGGGACTTGAATTTTTCTGTGATAACCCACGAATGTGGAAGCAGCATGAGAACACCATACAGGTGTTCTCTAATGTGAGTCTTCCTGTTTGCTGTCTTTTTAAGGCTTGGGATCTTCTTCTTGGGCGTTGAAACCTTTCCAGAGTCCCAGATTACATCCAACTTAATGGTTCAGTTACCTAGACACCCACCCTGCTGCATTTGCTTGTTGATTCCTCCAGGACCAGACCTATGATGGTCTGTGAATCTGCAGCCAATACTGAACATTTCTTTATGAAGTCTAGAAATTAGTGAAACATGACAGGAGTGAATATCTTGTGTACAGAATAATTCCTGCTGGGATCCTCAAGTGCAGCCAGGGGTGACAAGCATTGCCCTAGCCATTCCTGCATGAGAATAGTGAGTCCTCACCCATTTCCACAAGTCAACACTCAACAAGTGGATCTTACATGGAAGCCATACTGATGACCATTCCATCACTACAGTGCATGGCTTTTTTTTAAAACCACTGGTTCCATGGATATCTGTGGCTAGATGAGTGCAGGAAATTGATCTGTAGGTGTCCTCTTTGTATATGCTTAGATTCCATCCCACCCCTGCTCCAGAAACCCTTTCTTTAAACTTCTCCATTTCTGTTCTTCCCTATTGTACACCCGCCCCCCTCCCCCCCCCCTGCTGCTTGCTGGTCTGGCCTAAGTGAAGACAGGGGTTATATCTTTTCCCATCAGAGCTGGCCCTGGAGACACAGACACCCCCCCCCAACACCCCACCTTACCCCCCCCCACAGCCAACATGCTGCAGGCCAGTGCATAGTTTTATAGTTTTAAGAGAGGTTGCTCTATTTGTACAGGACTGGCCTGAGTGTCCCAGACCATCCCTTGTACATTCTCCTAGATAAACAGACCAGGAGGAAAGAAAGCATTCTGATTTCCAGTGTTTCCTAGAGCATCACTCACTTTAATGAGTGTACACAGGGTTTGATAAGGCTCAGCGCTGAAGAGAATTGAGCTCAATCATGAGGTTCAGAGTTTGCATCTCAAGCACCCACACAGTAGGTCACAATATTCTGTACCCTAGTTCTAGGGTATCTAACTCCCTCTGGTGACCTCAGCTGTCACCAGAAATGCACATACCTAAATGAAGGACAAACACTCACACTCATAAAATAAAGCAAGGAAAATAGAAACCTGTAAGCACAGGACTCTTGAAACTTGTACTGGTGCTAATGGGTCTTGCTAGGTGTGCTCAGTCTTGAGGAAGGTCCATCATTCTGCATTTCCCAGCATGGGGGGACTGGCAGAGCAAGTCCAGGATGACAAACTGTAGAGTTGCAGTTCTAGTTGAAGCTTAAGACAATTGTGGACCACAAGGCAGCAAGAGAGTGGGGAACATGGAATTTTTTAACCAAGTGCATATGGACTTTTTCCTCAGCCATCAGCTCTCCCTGATTTTCACCAAACCACAGTGACACTTTTTTTGTATGCACTGCATGAGGCTTCCAGGTAGACTCTGGGGTGGCAAACAGAGGGTCTGATGAAGAAAATGGGAGACAGGAAGTCACTGCCATTCTTGCTATAGTTTATTGTCCTGAAGCACAGCCCTCTCAGGCCTAGCACTTATTAGGCTGAAGATGAATTGTGTTTATAAACACATGACCTTGGCTTAGGTAAATGAAGAATTTAAGCAGTATTTGAAGGCTCTAAGCTCATCATGGGATGAGGGAATTCAGCGATGAGGGAGGAACAAATGTCCTGGGTTTCCTGAAGTTTTAGGACTGAACAGTGGCTAATGTCTTCTCCTTTGTTTTCATTGACATCCAAGGCAATTTAGGTAATTCATTCAGAAGACAAAAAGAAAAAGCTTGCTGGGTTTGCTGGTTCACACCTGAGTTCCCTGTACTGGAGAAGAGAGGCAGTAATGTACCATGACTTTTAGCCTGTTTGGAATCCATAGTGGGAACTTATCTCAAATAACGTCATTCGAGAGGAGGGGGGCACCTCCTGAGATGCTGTTGCTTGTCCATCAAAAAGTGCAAAGAACCGCTCAGGTGCTGTCCTTAATACAGGTGACCATGGGGCTGTTTCTCCTCCATGCTGCTGCTGCTGCTGCTGCTACTTTCTTGTTAGCATGGAAAGTGACATTAGTAGTCTCTGAGAGGTGGGGGGTACTGATATTTATAAATAGACACTTAGTCAACCTTATTTTTGAGGTAGAATCTCTATATAAGGCAGTCTAGCCACAGATATTTGGTGATTCTCCTGCCTCAGCTTCCCTCAGCTTTGAATGACAGTGATATTGACGATCTGTTTAGGTCAGAGCTAGAGATTTAGGTTGCTGACATTCTGGAGTAGCAAGGAGCCACAAACATCACTGTGGCTACCAAAAGCCAAAAGACACTGGCTAAGTCGGGGAAGGTACAGGTGACTATGAACAACTCATTGCAGCTTGCAAGCCAGGGTCAGTGCTCCTATCTCTCTGGCCACTTCTCCTTTAATGGTTGACAGAGCCTTAGAGGGAACAGTGGTATGAAGTTCTCCACAGACTGACTGGACCCACCTGAGGAGACAGAGGTCCTCAGGTAGCTGGGAGAAGTACCATGCCTATCATTAATTCTTGAGTGCCTGGCCCCCATCTGCCCTGAGGTATCTTCATGCATCTGCCTCAATCTGTGATATCGATAGCTAAGCAGCAGTAGCAGGCTGTATCACTGGCCAGGGGTTGTGCTGTTGGCATTCCAGGGTCCCCAAGCCTTCTCATCTAGAGATTTCTGAGAGTAAGAACATGACTGAATAAGTGTTGGGGTCCCACACATTGTGATGGGAGCCCAAAACAAGGAAGAAGCCATAGATCCCACAATTTTCATGAAGTGACAACCGGGCCTATTTTTTTCTGGGGACAAGGGGCAGTTTCTCAGGCACAAGAGATCACAGTGGAGGATTAGCTCATACCCATTACAAAAAAGCCTGTTTAAATGTGTGTATATCTACATGTATGTTCATCCCCAGGGGCGATTTTTACATTTGTGTGTGACACGTGAATGTGTATCTTTATGAGTGTAAGGATGTACTTGAAGTTGTGAGCATTATTTATGTGTGCTTGGGCATGTGTGTTCATATTCATGTGTGCTTTTGTGTATGGATTTCTATGGGCTTGGGAGTGTGTGTGTGTGTGTGTGTGTGTGTGTGTGTGTGTGTGTGTGAACATATTTCTTTATAGGTGCCTCTTTTCAGGTCAGAGGACATGTTTGGAGTTGGTTCTCTTCATCCATCTTTACATGGGCTCAGGAGTTGATCTCATGTCCTTAGGCTGGGAAACCAAGTGCCTCTATACTTAACAAATGTCCTGGACTTGAACACCAATGTAGGGATAGGGAGGATTAGCCGATTAGAGGAAAGTGTAAAATATTCCATCCTCTGACCAGTCTTCTCATCAATCCTTGGTACTCTAATTCAGTGCTACATTTTTATTTTTAAACAATTCTTTTTTTTTTTTTTTTTTTTTTTTTTTTTTGGTTTTTTTCGAGACAGGGTTTCTCTGTGTAGCTTTGCGCCTTTCCTGGGACTCACTTGGTAGTCCAGGCTGGCCTCGAACTCACAGAGATCCACCTGGCTCTGCCTCCCGAGTGCTGGGATTAAAGGCGTGCGCCACCACCGCCCGGCTTAAACAATTCTTGTGTTCATTCCCAGGACCATCAGTCTGTGCCCCTGTACCCTCACCACACCCAATAGACTGACACTCCCATGGAGTCTTCCCAAGAGCCAGTTATCAATGGCTCTACTGCTGCCCTGGGAATCTCTAACCATAGGACAAAAGGTACTAGTGCCAGAGAGAGGAGAGCAGAGTGCAGGCTGCACTCGGGAGATGGGAAGGCCCTGAGCCCTGCCTCCTGCTCCCTTGTGAACCAGGAAGTAGGAGAATGATCTGGAGTCAATTCTCTCCTACTACCAAGTAGGGTCCAGGGAGGGAATTAGGACTCATCTTCCCAGACTCAGGTGTATAAGGCCCTTGTTTGATTGCAGACTTCCACATGCCAGCTCCACCCTTTCCTACCCTCACTCTGCCTTGTGGACCAATGTGCAACACCTCTTCACCATGGCCTTTCAAGGGTCTCTTCTTTATCCACTTTGTCCCTGAAGGTCCACCCTGGCCATCTTCCTGTAGCTTAAGGAGATGTGACAGGTGTAAAACCTCTTGACCATAACCTGAGCTTGCCACTCCTCCCTCTACCTTGTTCCATTGTTCAGAGTGGTGGTGTGTACATATAGTTCCATGCAGATGGCATCCTCGACTGCCAACATATTGCTAGGAGATCTGTTAGAAGAGTGGTATTTGTGCAAAGCACAGGAGTTCCCTGTTTTCTATATGCCATTGAGTCTTATGGAATTACAATTCTTACTGTGAATCATTATTGCCTGAGAGTTAGCAATCAGTGATTTAGTTTATTTTTCATTATTCAGCAATTGACCTGCTTCATAGTTTTGGAATTTAACTTTACACCCTGTATACACCTATCCCTGTTTATAATTCAATGGTTTCCAGGCACACCTTGATTTCTGCCTTAAGACACAGGCTTTAAGAAGTCTGTGTGTTAAATTTATAATTCATGAGACAGTGTTTAATAAAAGTAAGATGGTGACATGAATAGAAAATCACACAACAGCATCAAACACTGTTTTTCCAAGTATTCTCTGAACAAAATACATGCTATGGTGTCAGGTTTGGGGCATTAGGTAAAGTCACCACCTGGATGTGCAGTTCAGAGATGAGGCCAATTTGATCTAATGCATTCTCAACACCAGGATAAAGGGATACAGTTCCATCTCATACATCTTTCTGATTGCTTACTTTGGTGTAGTGTGATTCTAAAATTGATCTTTCCATCTGAGAATGTCTTCATAATTATTTTCTGTTATGAATTTCTTCTCACTTTTCAGGGCTAAGGTGATATCCAGGGAAAACACTCTGATATCTTTCACAAATACCTGCTTTTCTTCAGTACTCTGCTGTTTCGAGTCTCCATCTCTACCACACACTTAAGGTGCGCACCTGTGCAGTGCTCAGTTTGGATACATCTGCCTAAATCCTTGAGGTGACCCACCCTGCACCATCAGGTCCTCTGTAGACAGACATCAGGAGATGAAGTATTTTAAAGACTCCTCACATGTCTGCCTTCTGTTTGTTCTCTCCTTTCTCATTTCTTTTTGACATACTATTAGCGAGAGCACTTGAAATTCTTTTGAAGAAAAGTCTACTGCAACGGAAGGTGAAAGCATTTACACAACTGTATCAAGTATGTAATAAGCATCATTATTTTGGAGTCATTTTTATATAGAAGATGAAAGCAAGTAGGAAGAGATATCAGTGATTTTCACTGTCAGTCATTCCCTTTGCTACAGAGGGTATCCTCCTTGTTAAAGAAATTAAAGTTAGACCAGGTGTGGTCGCATGCACCTTTAGTCCCAGCACTTGGGAGACAGAGACAGGTGGATCTCTGTGAGTTCTGACCAAACTGGTCTACAAAAGGAGTTCCAGGATAACCAAGACTGTTACACAAAGAAACCCTGTCCCCAAAACAAAACAAAACCCAACAAAACAAAGAAATTGAAGCTAAAATCTATATAGTATTAAAATTGAATTAGAAAGCTCACTTGAACTCAGCAATTCAAATATGTACTTTTAGGAGTTCTTTCTACTGAAATAGCTCAGAATTGACATCATTCCAGTAGTCATCAACACCCCAACTCAGCAGCATTCTTTCTTAGTGTCTCCTAAAGTAGAGAACAACATGGAGAAGGGGCCAATTTTAGGTTTACTTCTTCCAGCCATTCTATGTCAAAGGATCCCAGGTCTGTATGTTCACTTCTGCTGTCCATTGGAAACTCTTAAGAAGAGAATTTTTGTCATTGACAACTTTTATGCTTTCCACACCCGTATTTCCGTGTTTCCTCTGCCAAGAACTGCTACAGGTATTGAATTTTTACTTTATCAGACACTATGTTACTCAGATACCAAAGGGAACTTCTCTGATTCAGTTTCCTAGTCCACAGCATAGAGTGGAGAGTATTTCATTATAGAAATCTCACAGCACTGTCACGTGTGAGGTAGAAGACTGGGACATTTCTCCCTAGACCACACTTGAGTATGGAATCACAGAGTTTATCAGGGAACAACCAAACAACCAAACAGAACCCTTGCAGGGATTTGAGAAACACTGGAAGTTAAACAGAGGATTTGAGGCCTGGAGAAAGCAAATTCACACATTGCTGGTGAAATACACATGCACTGTAGTCCCACTTTTCAGGACAAACTTCTTGAGCCCAGAAGTTCAAGGCCATCCTAGGAAACAGAGAGCTGCTTGCTCATATATCAAGAAAAGGAGAGGACAAGATTGGATGAGTAAGTCAGTGGCAGTTTGGAGAGAGGAGAGAAGGAGAGGAAATAGGATGATGACAAGAAAGGAAAGAAGAAAAGAAAGAAATGTCTCCTCTCTACTGATGTAGGTGTAGACCACAGATTTCCTCAAACCTGAAACATGCTTTTTCATATTTATTCTCATTTAACTCCCCTGGCTATGTAAGAGGAACTTCATATCTTCAATAAACTTTTAAGTTGTTCAACAATTGCACCTATTCATATACTGTCTGTCCCCACTCTCTTTCAAAGTGAAAGAGAGAGAGAGGGGGAGGGAAAGAAAATTTAATATGGGGTTTTAAAGAGTTTTCTAGATACACTCCTATGAGATATTTTTTCTCTGTTATAGGAATTCAAGACTGATTTCTGTGTTTTATAAAGGTTCTCTTTCAAAACACAAGCCATTCTGACACAGGCCTGTGCAAAGGCTTGTAGATTTGCCTGGAAAGATCATTCTGGAGAACAGAAAATAAGTTGCTGTAGATGTTGAACTTAACTTCATGTTCCTCCCTTTGATGCCTGGCAGGTAGCTACATGGAGCACCAAAGACTCAAACAGATAAATCAGTCATGACAAAAGAAATAATCTTAGTTAAAACTAATAAGAAAGAGAATTATAGTCATTTATCTTCATATTAGATCCATTATTACAGCAAATATCTTCTGTGAGTGAAAATGGTCAAGGTGTGCATGTGAATAAAGAGTTCATGACCCACAGTGTTGCTGAGGTAGATGTAGAAACAGACCTTATATTTGCTAAAAAGATCCTGAAGAAAATATCAGATGAAATATACCACTCTCCTTGTTTGCTATAGTAAAACTATATGCATATATATGCTCCATTATATATTTAGCTGAGCTCCATGACTTATTTGTCCTTTTGGGGACCATTTCTCTTTAAGTATTATTTTTAACATTTAAGTCAAAGATGTTTTTTGGTAGGATTTAGTAGATATTGCAAAAATAAAAGTAAACTACATTTCATAGGCTTTTTTTAATGACACTTTCACATAAAATAAATTTTTTTCAATAATTTTTCTTTTTAAAGAATATTTCTTTAAAGGTCAAATCATGATACTTTGACAAATAAAATATTGCCCTCCAATTTTTGCCTTGGTTTATTGAATAATAAATAATAAGTGACATCAGAGATTACAGTGTCTGCCACGTCTCATACCTGACACATTACAAAGGTGAGATTTAAAGGAGCCCGGCGATGCCCAATGCCAAGTATCTGGTCTCTATATATGTCAGGAACACAGCGCATCCAGGTGTTTTGCAGAGGGCTGAGGCTATATTGGAAAAGCATGTGGGAAAGGGTGTTTAAAGGGAAAACTAATGAAAAATCTAATGATGAAAACAATGATAAAGAATAATGAGGGGCTGGAGAGATGGCTCAGAGGTTAAGAGCACTGACTGCTCTTCCAGAGGTCCTGAGTTCAATTCCCAGCAACCACATGGTGGCTCACAATCATCTGTAACAAGATCTGGTGCTCTCTTCTGGCCTGCAGTCATACATGCTGTATACATAATAAATAAATAAATCTTTAAAAAAAAAGAATAATGAATAATAGAGGGAAGTTGTTCTGGGCCATGGATTGTGAACATGTAATGATTATCACACCATCCCAGAGTTTTTAGCAGTGAATTTAACTGACTTAGCCTCTTCTATTTACTATGCTTTCTACAAAGTAATATCTAATTTCCATTGGAATTGAAGGCCATGGAAGATGGTCCATTTTAACTTTGATTTTACCCTGAGGTTGCTTAACAATAATTGATCTTTGTTTCACTATGCTAGCTTTGGAAAAGGAAAAGGCCTTTCTTCATTTCAAAGGAAAAACTTATCTCATTATTTAAGGGTCCTTTGAGTTTCATGTTGAGCACTCAAGAGTGACTCATTTCTAATTCAAGTTAATACTGTACTTGTCTAGAGGCTAAAAAGCTAAGAGAGAGATACTTCCTCTCTGTGGACTGTGTGACAGATATCTCCACATGTTAATTAAAGTAGAACAGAATCACCATATAACTTACCATTTGAGAGTTGGTTCTACTGCTGAAGTGCAAGCCAAGTCTAGTAGATTAACTGTCAACTTTGACACCCTGTCAGTTTGGCATCCAAACTTATTTCTTTTATCCATATGATTTAACTACTGGCTTTTATATGATCATGGCCATGGCAAAATACAAAATACATCCAAATGGAACTAAGGAGTCATGCAGATAACAACATTTGAAAATGTAGCTGAACGTTTTCCTGTGTCCTCCTGGTCCACAGCTGCTCAGACCCAAGTAAACACACAGAGACCTATATTAATTAAAACTGCATGGCCATTAGCTCAGGCTTACCATTGACTAGCTCTTACACTTAATTCAGCCCATTTTTGTTAATCTATATGTTGCCATGTGTTCCATGGCTTTACCTGTGTGTCATAACATGCTGCTCCCTGGACAACAGGCTGGTGTCTCCCCATCAGCCTTCCTCTTCCCAGAATTCCCCTTGTCTGCTTATCCTGCCTATAATTCCTGCCTGGCTACTGGCCAATCAGCATTTTATTTATCAACCACTCAGAGCAACACATTCATAGCATACAGAGCAATATCACCAATCATGAAAATTCCATTCTCCTCTAAGACTCAAGGTTGTCTGTTATCCATGGGCCTTGCAAAAGCAAGAAGTTTGAGCCATAGGCCATGCTTATGCAATTTGTAATTGATATAAGCCTCTATATATTTACTTGGGTCTGAGCAGCTGCAGGACCACACAGGACAAGGAATTTTATAAGTGGCTGTGGGCCCTTGATGCTGGGCAAGACCAGGAAAACTTCCAACTATAGCCTGGGAACTCAGTGTGTATATTATATAAATTTAAAAGAAAAGGTGGGATCTGGGCGGTGGTGGCACACACCTTTAATCCTAGCACTTGGGAGGCAAAGGCAGGTGGATCTCTGTGAGTTTGAGGCCAGTCTGGGCTACAGAGTGAGTTCCAGGAAAGGTGCAAAGCTACACAGAGAAACCCTGTCTCAAAAACAACACCACCAAAAAAAAAAAAAAAACCAACAAAAAAGGAGATGGGTTTATTAAATACAGCTGAACAAGGAGGTTTGTCATCTCATCTCTGTAGGAGAACAGTCTCAGGATGCAGTCAGTAAGAAGAGGAAGCTACACTTGGTATTTTGTGTACATTCTATTAGACTCTGTACTTGGATCACTGGGAGGTCATTCCATTTTACCTAGCCTGACCTGGGGAAGGCTTTCCCATTTCAATGAGTCTGAGACTCTGATGTCCTTGACATGCCACGCTCATGCCAGCAATAGAAAGTTACTCAGGATCTCATCTACTCTCCTGTTGAGTATAAGCAGCATTGATCAGGAGGGATGAACATCAGAAAAATCTGCCTGGGTTTGCATACTTTGGGAAATTTTGAAAAATCACAAGTCTAGAAGCCTAGGGAAGGCTCCCAGTCCTGTTTAGTCTTTTGACATTGCAACACCATGTTATCACTCATACTTGCAAACCATACAGTTGAGTTATAAAACAAAATCACAAATACAAAATCATAATGTTTTAAGTATGTTTGTAATTTTGTGTTGTGTCGTGTTCAGTGCTGTCTTGGGGTAAATGGATGCTGCTGGCTTCCAGGAGGATTCACTTTTAATGTCCTTCCAATTTTCAATATTCCTGCAAGACTTTAATATTTTGCTAAGTTGTAAGCATATGTTTTGCAAGACATAGCAACTGTGCCAGAAAACCAAGTAAAAAAAATGGTTGGTTTATGACTAAGAGATAATGAATTGATACCTGCTAGAAAAAAAAATCCCTGAATATTTATAAACTCAAATTATGTAAAGTATATTACTCATCTATGTTACTTTAAATAAAATAATACTATAAAATTAATGACATTTAACAATATTTAGATTTCCCTAATGGCTAGGGAGTATGTTGGTACCTTTATAGTAACGCTTGTACACACGTCATGTATCATTTTAGGCGAATGTGTGTACATGACATAAGCACATATCATGTAATTTGTATTGGACAGTGGGGTGAGAGAAAGATTTCTGCCATTTCAGAGTGTGGAATATAATCAATGAATGCAATCCTCATAAAAATATTCCCATCCAATTCTTTAAAATTGATCTCTGGGAATGACTTGGGGTTAAGACTTTACTCTTTTTTGCAGAAGATGCATATTTGATAGCCAACACTTGTTATTGGTTGTAGTATCAAGGCAACTCTATGTACTTAAAAGGGAGTTTTATTTTGTGGGGTAACTTACAAGTAAAGGGATAAGTTACAGGGTCCAGAAAAGGTGTAGTGCCGTCCAGCTGTGTTTTCTAGAAAACTCTGCTCAGTTTACCTCCAGCATCCAAAATCTAGGAACCAAGAGAGCTGGCACATCCAGATCTCAGGTCTTAAGGGCTCCTGTCTCGGCTCTGCCTTGTAGGCATGACAGTTACCAAAGGCTCAATGGGTGTAGTACTTCCAGGTCAAAGCTGGAACAGCTACCCACTACAACCCGTGTCTGGCTGCTCACAATAGCTTTTAACTCCAGCCTTTGACATTTGCCCTGTGTCCCCTTGGTGTTTTGTGTATTAATTCTTTAGTTTAAAATCTCAAATGTATTGCAGCACTTTGGAGCAGCATGCCTTACTTGAGGCTGCATTTTTTTTTGTATGAAATATATCACTAATCCAGTCATTTCCACAGGCACATTGTTTAAGTATAGAGTTTTAGAAAATGTTGTGTGGTTTGGAAAAACACAAATAGACCAACTTCATGTTTTATTCCTTTATTATTTTCACTATCATGCTTTCCTTGTTGCAGTATCTTGTTATTTTATATAATTTTTAAATTTTTATTCTTTTATTTTCCATATAGGTTTTACTCACATCCTCTTTCTGGATTCTTCTCATTCCTTCTATATTTTACTAATCATCTGAGCAAAATGCCACATAGGAAGTAGAAAATGTCCCTATTGAGAACTCTCCTGCAGTCAGGGCTTCCTTGCAGGACATATTCTCCTCCTGCACCTTGTTAGGACTTTCATTTTAATGCAGGGATTGAGAGCTGTGGTGGAGGAGCAACTGCCTGGGGTGTTGATGACAGCGACCAGGCACATGCAGCTGGAAAGGTGTGGGAACTTCTCTCTAGAGTTCAGAGAGTCCTGAGAGTTTTACAATGAGTTTGTGGAGAAAGCAAAAGGATTTCTTTCCTCTACCAAGAAATTCGTACTGCTGAGTGATGAGAGAAATCTTTGGTGGCCAGAGGTTCATATAAGAGAGCTGACCCTGAGAGAAACAGGGATCCTATAGGCTACAGAAAGCCTTTCTGAGCTCTGTGGTAATTGTAGTCTGGCTTTTTGGTCCTGACAATACTTGTGCACATGGACTTGCTCTGAATTGTGTCCTCTTGAAGGATTTGGTCCTTTGCTTCACTTCCATGTTAATCTGCAAACTTTCTGACATTAGAACTTTTTTCTTAAAAATTTAAAACTATATTATTTATATGCACTGGGTGGTTTTATGTCAGTTTGACACAAGCTACAGTCACCTGACAGGAGGGAACCTTGACTGGAAAACTTCCTTCATAAGATCAGGCTGTAGACAAGCCTTCAGAGCATTTTCCTAACTAGTGATTGATGAAGGAGGGCTCAGCCGATGCCCTCCCTGTTCTGGTGATCCTGGGTTAAGGAAACATGCTGAGCAAGCCCTGTGAGCTAGCCAGTAAGTAGATTTCCTCCCTGGATTCTGTATCAGTTACTGCCTCCAGGTTCCTGCCCTGTTTGAGTTTCTGCCCTGACTTCCTTCAGTGACGAACAGAGATATGGAAGCATAAGCCAAATAAAGCGTTTCCTCTCCTAGTTGTTGTGGTCATAGCATTTCATCACTGCAATATTAAACATAACTGCAACAATATGTTTATTTTGTACTCACCTGTGTGTGCACATAAGCATGTGTGTTGTCCCATGATATGAGGGTGCAATTCACAGGACAAATGTGGTTCTTTCCATCCACCATGAGGGTCCTGGGGATTGAATTCAGGTAATCAGACTTGGCAGCAGGCACCTTTACTCAGCAAGCCATCGCACCAGGTCCAGACAATTTTTAAACAATTTTTTTTTTGTACTTGGAAGACTTTATTCCCATCTTCACCTCTTCATCACAGACTTTTTATATTTTATACCTTGTCTTAGTTAGAGTTAATGTTGTTAGAATGGAACACGATTGCCAAAAGCAAATGGGGTAGGAAAGGACTTATGTGGCTTATACTTCTGCATTACTGTTCATCATCAAAAGAAGTCAGGACAGGGAATCAAGCAGGGTGGGAACCTAGAGATAGAAGCTGATGCAGAGGCCATGGAGAGGTGCTGCTTACTGGTTTGCTCTTTATTATGGCTTGCTCAGCTATCTCTTATAGAACCCAGGACCATCAGCATAGGGTGGAACCACCCACAATGAGATGGGCCACCCACAATTAATCACTAATTAAAAAGATGTTTTACAGGTTTGCTTACAGCCCATTCTCATACCAACACTTTCTCAACTGAGGTCCCATCCTCTCCAGTGACTCTAGTTTGTGTAAAGTTGACATAAAACCAGCCAGCCCATACCTCTACCATGAGTGTATGGTCTCTGAGTCTGTTCTGGCTTATCCCAGCCAACAATCATGGAAAGAGGACAGAGTGGAAGCTCTTTGAGTGTTGACTCTAGGCTAACCAATGGTAACATGATATAAATGTGAACAGATAGGAAGTGGAAATAACGTACTGTTTTTGATAATTTTACATGATTGCATTACCAAGTTGTGGAAACAAGGAAGGCTGAAAAATAAAACAATTCTATTTCTCTTTGCATTAGGTATGGAAACTGACCTTCAAAGTATAAAGTGTTAGAACTTTTTGTATAAGAGTAAACTAAGAATTTAAGGATTATTAAACAATTGAAAGATGAGTGAAGACATATTTTCCACAGCCCACACATGGTCACATGGATGTACATTTTTCCTGAAAGGGCAAACTTGTCAAGATTTTAGACAGAACATTCTGTGACTCAGCATCTGAAAACATGACCTTTACACTGCATTATTAAGCATAGAATATATTCCTGAAAACAAAGCTATTATCCTGTTCAGTTTCCAAGTTCACATGCTTGGAGATGCCATGCATTCATGTCTTCTGAGGAAATGAGGAGGCTTAAGATATTTCCATAGAGCATGTTTAAAAATCCATATTTGTTAAAAAAAAAAAACAGCAATCCAGAAGGCCAGTAAAGGTGATCAAATACACTTGTGCACCTCGGAGGCTTATATATTAAAGCAATTATCAGCTAATTACTACCATTGTGGACTGCAGAGGTAATATGTCTGCATAACCTTTGACAATACACACACACACACACACACACACACACACACAATATTTGTTGCTTGTTGAAACCATCTGCATTTCTTTTTATACATTTTTATTATTTGTTTTATAAAATGATAATTTTTATAACTCCAAACTCTCTCATCTATCTCCCTTTGCTCTCTTTCAAATTCATGGCCTAGTTTTTCGTTAATTGTTATTACAAGTATTTATGCATATGTATATACATATAGATTCCTAAATAAAACTTGTTCAGTCTGTGTAACATTACTTATACGTATATTTTCGCACTAACCTTTTGATATTAGATAACCAATTCATAATACTCATTCCAGGAAAGACTATTTCTCCCACTCTCAGCATCTCTTAGTTACCTGCAGTTCTTTGTGTGGAGTTCAGGACTCACAGCTTATTTTTAATGAGCCAACCTAGTAGAAATCTTTGAAAGAATCACTTTTTCTGACTAAAATGGTATGTTCCTTCATAAATTTGTTTTCATGAAGCAAGAGACATAGCTGCTATAGAAATAAAACATGAGTTCCTAATTACCAGAAATACATTTTGTATATATGCCTTAAACAGCTTCAGAAATATGGGAGAGAGTTATGTTGTAAACAATGTACACTAGGAGAGACTAGAATTAGCATATGAAAAGTAATTATAGTAAAGGACAGCTGATTAAATTCTAAAAGCGGGCTGGAGAGATGGCTCAGAGGTTAAGAGCACCAACTGCTCTTCCAGAGGTCCTGAGTTCAATTCCCAGCAACCACATGGTGGCTCACAACCATCTGTAATGAGATCTGGCGCCCTCTTCTGTATACATAATAAATAAATCTTTAAAAAAAAAAACAAACTACTTGTTAAAAAAAAAAAAAAAAAATTCTAAAAGCAAATTCAAATGAGAACATGGTAGTAAGACTCAAAGGAGGTGACACAGAGAGACACATGCCAGGCATCGAGACAGAATGATGATAGAAAATGAATAACAAATGCTAGAAGTGTCATTTACAGATAGAAGGTAGATAGAGATAGATTATAGATAATAGGTAGGCTGTAGATGAAAGGTAGGTGACTCTAGATCATGTATAGAAGATAAATACCAGGCTAGACAGATGGTTCAACAGTTAAGAGCACTGGCTACCTTTCCAAAAGTCCTGGGTTCAATTCCCAACAACTACATGGTATGGTTCACAACCATCTGTAATGAGATCTGGTGCCTGCATCTGGTATGCAGGCATGCATACAGGCAGAACACTGTATACATAATAATAAATTAATAAATTTTAAAAAAGAAGATAGATATTAGTAGATGGTAAATTATAGATGACAGATATAAGATATAGATAAATAGATAGATAAACCATTTAGCTTAATTTTCACGGTAGTTTTTAACAGGAAAAAGCTTTAATAAAACACAAAAGATTGTGATACATCAAGGCAAGTCCTCGAGGACAGATCCTGAGTTTAGTTCTGAGACCACAGGAAATTTGCAAAAAATTGTTGTAAAATGAGGCGACTGTGTTTCTGACATGCCAGTAATATTTTTCTTGAATAATGCAAAATTGTGAAATATAATGCTTAGAACAGCCCGGACAAAGCTCTTAGTTCAATCTCTAGTGATGCAAAAGAAACATAGTCTTCAATGTGTTTTCATTTATGACAATTGTAATTCATGACTGTATGAAGGTGAATTCATGACTGTATGAAGGTGAATTCATGACTGTATGAAGGTGTATGAAGGTGAAAGGTCATAGCTAGGTTGAGTGAGGACAGCAAATTGATCAAAGATTGTATTCCACATGAATTACAGCTCTAACTTGTGAATGTACTTTTCTGTTTTTCATTTCAGCCTCCTGAGTTTCTGATGAAACCTGTAGCTAGAAACCCTTTGACTAATGACTTTTGCTGGCTAATACTGTTTGTATAGAGGTAATTTCCATGAAAAAGGGATGCATTTTACTTGAGAAAGAAAAGCACAAAACACAACTTTTTTAGCTTCTGATGTTAGGAATCATTTCCAGATATATACGTAGATCAAAGGAGAGAAAACACAAGGGTCACATATTTTATGTCAAAAAGGTGTAATAGTACATCTAGAAACTTGATGGGATTTCAAATATTTAATGAAGATTCTTATCATTGAATTGCAGAAACTTGATGTTAGGATTTGAACATGACTGAGGTCCCCATTTACCTCGAGTACTACATAGAACCCTCTCAGAGACCACCAGCTGGCTGATCTACCATTTGTTCTTAAATTCATCATTACCATACCACCTCTAATATAGCAAAGCAAAATGAATTTCCATCACCCAGATATGTAATCCTTTACACTAATTTTGCTGGTGTGTGCACATGTCCAGTAATACAATATTTCCCTACAAGAAACCTTACAATACAATCTTCATCTCCTTAAAAAGGATCATCAGTTATAATATTTATATTTATTTAATTTTATCCTCACATGACATATGTGTAATTGCTCTCTTTCCTTTGTAAATTAATTATATGGTTAATGAAAACTTCAGCGAGTTTTTCAGCAGGAAATTCTTTTTTGCATTTTATATTCATATATTATAAAGAGCATTCTAAATTTAATTTTCCACATATTAGCCCAGTCATGTTCCCCACTCATCTTATTTACTGTGTTTAGGTGCAATTTTATATCATCTGGAGATTTGTGTCCATTTGTGAAACAATGATTATAAACCCATTTTTGTAGGATTAATGAGAAAAGCTAAATTAATGATGGATAATCATTCCTTCCTCATATGGGGAGATTACTGGTCAGTACCAGCTCTGCTCATAATTAAATGAAGATGCTGTCTGGAGAAGGTGGCCATAGGAAATATGTTATAGGAGGAACAATTCAGAGCCTGGGTGCTGTCATTTGAACAAAGTAGGATAAGGTATCTTATCAGCATTTCTTATGTAGCCTGTGGCAGTGTATAGAGAACCAAACATGAGGATTTTCTTATTGATAATAATATTTCAAGCACATCCTAGCAGGGATGATTCTGAATTTTAGATATTACATTTCTTATGCTACTGAAGGCAGTATATTCTATATGCCTATTTTATGTGTGGATGTCTAGTCAATGGCTCAGACTTATTACTAACTAGGTCTTAAAACTTAAACTAACCCATTTCTATTAATCTATATATTGCCACGTGACTGTGGTGTTACTGATCTGCTGGCATCTTGTTCCTTGGGCAGCTGGATGGCATCTGTCCCTGACTCTGCCCTTTTCCCTGTATCTCTGCTTGGATTTTCTACCTGGCTCCTATCCTGCCTTGCCATAGGCCATAGCAACTTTATCTATTAACCAATGGAAGCAACACATATTCACAGCATACAGAAAGACATCCCACATCAGAGAATAGTTTTGCATGATCCACTGGGAAAATCTGTTGTTCTTGGCTGATCTTTCTGACTCAATCACATGCGTACTCCTTGTCATTATTTTTAACACATGTCTAAGATTTTTTTTTTAAATCTAACTCATTTATTAACTAGGAAACCAATGGGATGAGGAAACTATCTTCTAGAATATTTTGAAGAACTTGGCTTATTTGGTGCTTTTCTTTAAGCAGATTTATAACTTCTAGATACAAGACTGTTTTATGTCTTTTAGGGCAAAAGTCTTAAATTCCAGGGTCATCTTTGCTGTTAGAACTCATTTGCATGGTAGCAAAGGTGTAACATTCCTAGCTCTCAGAGTCTCAGCTTTCCTCAGCCAGTACCACAGACCCAAGTCTAGCAATACTAGCTTGCTAAAGGAAATGATCATCTTTCCCTGGTCCTGCTGAATTAAGATACAGAGGACACCGAGAGGCTTTGTTGTCACATTGTCTGAAAGAATTCCAGATTGTAGATAAACAAGCTTAAAGCCTCTGTTTTTTTCTTACACTCATCCTGTTGGTAGATTTTCTCCATGACATTTTGATCAACTGTTTAAGATGATGAAGGAATGTTTTCCAGACTGTCATGATGATGAGTAATGTTATGAAGAAGTGGAAGCAGTTCACATTTGACTTTGACTTGGCAAACAGTTGTGAGAAGCTGCACCATCCTCATGTGGCATCATTGATGGTTTATTTATTTATTTATTTATTTATTTATTTATTTATTTATTTATTTATTTATTTTTTATGAACCTCAAAGTGATGGATCAGTTTCTAAGTCTATGGAGAACAGATAAAAAGAGGCAGAAATGGAAAGTCACACAGTTAGAAAAAAGAAGACCAACTGTATAGGGATTCAAGAACATGGGCCTGCTCTCGTGCCGTGAAGCATGAGAAAGGGGCGTTCTGGGTCTAACCTGGCAATGTAAAAAGCCCCTGTTTCTCATTGTTTGTCATCACAGAAGAAAACTTACTTCAAACGTAAATATGGTGCCATTGGAGCTTTACCCTGATTTGTTATTTCACTATCTGTTTATATAAACTGACATTTGTCTCTGTAGTTTATATATGATACCTGTGAAAGGTTGGGAGCTGTAATGAATTCTCATTTTTGATTTAATAATTCAATAAATCATATTTAATAATAAAAATAAGAGCCAATCCATGTACATTGAATGCAGTTATGATGTATATTAGCTAAGAAACCAGAGAAGATTCTGAAATACCAAATTATGTCACAATATGCAGCTGCCAAAAATAATAGCTGTTTTTATGAGCACATGTCCTTGTCAAAGACTCTGACCAGCTCTGTGCAGTCTTGTTGTTAACTCTGCTTCTCTCAGAAGTTTGAGACAGCCCATATCTATAATGACTTTTGACAAACTTTGTAAGGTAGAACTGGCAGAGTGGCAAATACTGTATGAGGTGGGATCAGTAACAAAGAACACCTCTGCAGCCAAAGTCCCAGCATGCAACACTGGAGATGCTTTGGAGCAAGTGTGAAGTGCTCACTGGCTTTGATGGTGAGGGAAATATAAACAAATGAAGAATGGATATTGATAGACAGGTGCATGTGACAACTTGCGCTTGTAGCTGTTTCCAGATAGTTTTCCTCAGGAATTGTTTCTGAGATGACAAAAGGAAATGAGATCCTTTTAAATCATCTTAGTGCAGCTAAGCTTTACAAAGCAACAGAATTGAGTGAAAAATGTAATAATCTCTTTAACTTCAATAGTCACCAAAATTAAAGATAAATTTTCCTCCTCTCTAAAGCTAAATAATTCCAATTTCCATATTCTTTATTTTATTGAAATGAAAGTTTTATGTTGAAAATAGTGAAATGCTTGTTGTTTTATTGATAAAAAAGAAAACAGGCCTGGCAATGGTGGTGCATGCCTTTAATCCCAGCACTGGAGGGGGCGGCAGAGGCAGGAGGATCTCTGTGAGTTCGAGGCCAGCGTGGTTTACAAAGCGAGTTCCAGGAAAGCCACAAAGCTACACAGAGAAACCCTGTCTCGAAAAACCATTAAAAAAAAAAAAGAATAAATTATAGGCTGGGCGGTGGTGGTGCACGCCTTTAATCCCAGCACTTGGGAGGCAGAGCCAGGCGGATCTCTGTGAGTTTGAGGCCAGCCTGGGCTACCAAGTGAGTCCTAGGAAAGGTGCAAAGCTGCACAAAGAAACCCTGTCTTGAAAAACAACAACAACAACAAAAGAAAACAGAAGACATTCTATCTATGATTAGTTCCTAAAACAAGATGTTTCATCTTCAGATAAAGGGGATTATTTATTGTTAGGACAATCATAGTTAAAAATCACAAGACTGTATTTGGGATACTGGATATGCAGAAGATTCTCCTGAATTCTGTGGCTTCGACAATATCAAGCTGCCTCAGGGTGCTTTATTGCATGTTCTAATGTCTCTTGTTTTTTTTTTTTTTCCATGACAATATATATACACTTGAAATAAGGTTTTTACTATTGGCTTATTGCTGGGTTAGACACAGAATTGTACTTTCTTATGCCTCATGGAACAGTCCTATTTGAAAATATAATAATCCTACAATCAAATAAGGCTTAATAGGTCTTCATGTAAAACTAAATCCAGTAGAAAAATTATACCAAGTTCTTCCCTATCATCCCCTCCAGTTGCTGCACTGGTGAACGGAAAGACATAACATATAGAAAACTCTGAATTAACTAGTATACTCAATATTGACAATGGCTTGACCTATAACAATAAAAAAAATAAAGAATGTTGGGATAAAGATTTGGAAAAGAAATCTGTTTATTACAAACTTTTCCTTTGAGAGTAAAAATTGCCAGATGTCATGCTTTATCAGAAAGACTCAGGAGGTCTTGTCAAAAGGATGGTCATGGCTTTCAGGCCATGACTGGGAATGGTGGATTAAATGGCACAGCCTACTGAACATTCCTTTAAACAAACAATACACCTTGTGAGCATAAACTCTTCCCTCCTACTATCCTAGTATCCACTGCATTGATACAGTGACTTAGGCTGAAATTCTTGTCCTAGAAATGATATTTTACAGATAATTCTGAGAAATCCAAGACCCTCAGTCTTGTGGGTCCATGTGGTTTCTGTGGGATTTAGTCTTCAAAAATCATGACACCAGCCAAAGTCTCACAGAAGCTCATTAGATGCCCTGCTATGATGGAGTATAGGTTTTTCAAGGAAAAATAATTCAGATAAATATTATCTCTTTGTTAATTGAGCCAACAAAAGAATAACATCTGCACATCTCTCCCTGTGCCAAAAGCTTTTAATGCCTCTAAATCTAAATACTGTTGATAATCAGCATTGCAGCAAGAGGTCACAAGACTCCTGAGCATCTCAAGCAGTGAGGAAGCCATCATCTTGTCTTCATGCCTTCAGTTCTGTCATCTCTGTGCATACTGAATGTTGTTACAGCTTGTGTTCTCAACTAATGACCTACATTTCTGCAAATGGTGACATTAATCTGTCATTTAAATGCAAATCCCTCCTGAAATGCTCGTGGGTTAGGGGTGTAATAGCCACAGTGCAGAATCTCTTAAAATAGCAAGTTTGACTTTAATGTATTTTAGGGATTTAGCAGAATATATAGGAAGGGATCATTTTAGAATGAAAGAAAAAAAATGTGTCTGAGAGGTGATATTTTCCTCTTGTTTTCTACTTTGAAGAACCTTACAATTCTACTACATGTAAATTATTACATTTAAAGTTAGATTTATTTGGATAAATCTTGCATTTTAATATCTTCATAGTCAAGCACATAAGCATATTTTCCTACCTTTGTTTTTAATTGTAGGAGTTACATTTCTGTCATTGGGAAATAACTTACTGCTCTGTTGTAGGGATAAGAAATTGCTTGAGACTGATTAATTTACAAGCATCAGATATGTATTTGTTACACCTATAGAGGGTAGAAAGTATAAGAGGGTAGTGTCAACAACTGTCGAGGACTGTCTTGCTGTGTGACAGTTTGGCTGAGAGTCATGTGTCCTTGTAGTCACCATCCTGCTAAAGCAGGCTGTCTCCAGTAACAGCACACTGATCCACTCATGAAAAAGGCACTCTCTAGACTTCGTGACTTCATGGACTTCCCTTCAACCTCACTGAATTTTAATGAACATTACAATTGAGCATTGAGTTTTGGAGTGAAAATTCAAAAGCAGCTGGGAAGCAAAAAGAAATACAATAGTTAATGGGTACATCTGTCTTTATCAACATAAAAGTCCAGGAAATGCTTAGGAAGATTTCTATCTGTTCTATATGACATTTTTCAATGCCTTTACTTTTCTGATTATTATGTTTCTATTCAATATTGTGTAGTTTTCCAAGGAAAAGGAAGTTGAATTAAATTAGTGCCGACCAATTTTTTAAAAAAATCTTAGGCTTAACACCTATGACTAAGGAAGTATGTTTTTCAATTTGTGTTACTTTCAATTTCCCACAAAGTTTCAAACTGTAGTGATGATCAGATAGTGAAGTGGAAGACAAAAATCTGTAAACAGATGTGATACTGTAGATTTTGCTCAATGTCACATTGACACACAGCAAAATCAAATAAGAAAAGCAAGTATTCGGACCCCAGCATCTTCTGAATTATTCACTGGGTAGAAAGATATTTATAAACGATTTATAGTTTGAATATAGGATTTATCAAAGATGTTTTAAACCCAAAATCATATATTTAAACATTTACATTAAAAGAATGCTATCATGAACTGTGGACCAATAGCTGTGGAGCCTCCATGGGAGTGGACTAGGCCCTCTGCATAGGCAAGACAGTTGTGTAGCTTTACCTGGCAATAGGATCAGGATCCATCCAGGTGCATGAGAGGACTTTTTAGAGCCCAGTGCCTATGGTGGGAGACCTTGCACAGCCTTGATGTAGGGAGAGGGGCTTGGACCCGCCTCAACTAAATGTACCTGGTTCTGCTGACTCCCCATGGGAGACCTTGCCTTGGAGGAAGTGGGAATGGGGAGTGGGTTGGGGATAAGGCTGGGAGGCAAGAGGAGAGAGGAGAGGGAGATCTGTGGTTGGTATGTAAAATGCATAGAAAATTTCTTAATAATAAAAAAAGAAAAAGAAGAATGCTATCAGATGCTCAAACACTATACACAATCAAAATATTCATTAGCATTGTTATGTTAGGAATGTGTTAGTGATGGAGAGTCAAGCCAAACATCAGGAAGTAAATTCACGAAAGAAACTCAAGTACTGAAAAAAAACTACCTTGAGGAGAGAATAGAGTGAAGTCAGTCTTGGGATTTGAGGAACTTTATTAAGGAAATATGACTTTCAGTAAGGACTGAATTGTGGGCAGGGGGCAGTCATGTAATAATTTGGGATATTATGAATACACAGGTTAGAAGTTTGGCTCTTACAGGAAAGATATTTGTTGTGCAACCTGATAATCTATGTTGAATGCATGGGACTTACATAAAGGTGGAAAGAGAGGAAATGAATCCATAAAGTTGTTTCTGACCGCCTCATATGAGCCCATGTGTGTCCCTAACTCCAATCATTATCATCATCATCACCATCAACTGTTGCAGGAATCTTAAAAGTTCTTATTAATAAAATCAAACCTGAGGCGAGTTATTGGGGTCCATGCTGGTAGATCAGAGAGACAGAACAAGCCACAACT
This sequence comes from Peromyscus maniculatus bairdii, assembly GCF_049852395.1. NCBI lineage: Eukaryota > Metazoa > Chordata > Mammalia > Rodentia > Cricetidae > Peromyscus > Peromyscus maniculatus. The sequence continues at coordinate 56,671,886 of NC_134852.1, read as the reverse complement.
ATCTCACCTTGCCAATTCCTCAGCTGGTCCTGTTTCCTCAGACTGGAAGCTTCTGTGTCCTCATCCCGATGGCTCTCAGCTGAACTGTTGCTGGAAAGCCTGAAGCTTAACCAGCCACATGCTTAACCAGCCAAAAGCTTCTAGTTTCTGGTCCTCACACCTTATATATCTTTCTGTTTTCTACCACTACTCCCTGGGATTAAAGGCTGGCTTTCTGGGATTAAAGGCGTGTGTCACCGTGCTTGCTATTTCCAATGTGGCCTTGAACTCACAGAGATCCAGAGGGATTTCTATCCCTGGAATGCTAGGATTAAAGGTGTGAGTGCCACCATTTTCTAGCCTTTGTATCTAGTGGCTGTCTGTTCTCTGACCCCAGATAAATTTATTAGAGTACACAATATTTTGGGGAACACAATACCACCACAATCAGCAACAACAACAACAACACAACTACCATGATCATAAGTCTGTTTAAGTGACAGAAAATCTGAAATGATCAATAGTAAACTAAAGGAATATGGAGGAAGAATGAACCAATAATTGCAGCTTTGAACTAATGCAGGGCACAGGAGAGCTCAGAGAATGGATTTGTGTTCAAGCACGGAACTGAAGGAAGCAACTGGAGGTTTAGACAAATCAAAACCATGAAGTCATTTATATTCATTTCTAGGTGGAAGACATTGTCTTAGGGTAAAGAAGAAACCAGGAAAGTGCTCACTGTTATCTCTGGACTTGAGAGACATTGGCAGACTGACCTTGAGTTATGTCAGTGAAAATTCTGGAAGGAAGTAGGGTTTGGGAAAGAGATAAAGCTGAAGGAACATGAATGTGGAACTGTACTGAATGACAGGAAATAGAAGAATTAAGGATGCTTCTTTTATCTCTATGAATAAATTTCTTTAATTTGAGAATGTATTCTTCTATGATTTGAAGATCTGGTTTGTGCCATTGACCTGGGATGTGATCAAGGGTTTTGTCTGACCAAATAGATGAATTTTTCTATAATAGGCTGAAATAGAGAAAGTTGGGACTTGATGGAACACGTGATTCTGGGGTGGACACTTCAGGTGGATACATCTAGGAGACAAAATATCTAAAGCTCAGGGATATCAATATGTAAGAGCCATCAGGAATCTCGCTGCCCTTTCTAGCAGAGAGGAGGCATATGTAAGTATTATACCTTGTATTAGATCACTTTCATTATTGCATCAAAATGTCTGAAGAACGCTAATTTATAAAGGAAGATTATATTATGTTAGCTCACAATTCTAGTGGCTCACGATCATGGTGTTTGCCTGAGCTTCCATCATGTTAAATGAGACCACAATGTCGAGAACATGAATACTAAGCTCTCAACACTGTGATAGCCCGTTGGTGTGCTCTTCTCTGGGGAAGACTGTTTCTTCTGCTCTCAGCATTCCTTAGTTGCTCGTGGTTGTGTAGGATTGAGAGAACCTTGTGAGCTTTCCCCCTTCCACATTAGCTGTCTATTGATGTTGTCCTTGTTCAGGTCATGCTGATGCTGTCCTTCTCTCTCTCTTTTCCTTTACAGCTTCTACACCCTAGCAGAGTCTTTTAAGCAGTATAAAAATTACAACGTGGTTACATTCTATTTGTTTCAAGTTAATGATTATAATGAAAACCATTAAAAATATGTTTCTGATTTCCTTTACATGCTTAAACATTTTATGTATTTCAGGTGAAAAGCAGATTATTTCCAAAGACCCATATATATCACGTCTAATAAACCTGTTATATATTAACAATGTGTAAGTAAGCAAAATACTTTTCTCAGCCAGTTCTTTTACTGAAAGGCTGAATTTTGCCATTATAAAGAAAGGATCAATCATTTTATTATTTATCTCAAAAGGCAATCTTATAAAAAAAAAACTTGAAAGAATCACAAATCTAGACTTTAAAAGTGAAAAACAGTCATTTCTACTTTAAATCCTCAGGGTGCATTTCCACTCATCAATATTTTTTATCTCAGGAAGCTGAGAGAAAAATGGGTACAAGGAACTAATCATCGCCACTGATCACCAACCTATTCTAGCATGAAAGGTATGTCAGCCAGCTATAGTCAGGCTTCCTTTGTTTCTTGACCTCAATGTGTCTCTCACTCAACTATTAAAAGTGTGCCTTTCTAAACTTTAAATTGTTCCCCAAGATTTTTCCTTCCTTCTTTCCTTCTTTCCTTCTTTCCTTCTTTCCTTCTTTCCTTCCTTCCTTCCTTCCTTCCTTCCTTCCTTCCTTCCTTCCTTCCCTTCCCTTCCCTTCCCTTCCCTTCCCTTCCCTTCCCTTCCCTTCCCTTCCCTTCCCTTCCCTTCCCTCCCTTCTCTCTCTCTCTTTTTAGACCAGGATTTTTCTGTTTAGCTTTGGAACCTGTCCTGGAACTCACCCTGTAGACCAGGCTGGCCTTGAATTCACAGAGAGAGCTCTGTCTGCCTCTTGAATCTCAGAGTGCTTGGATAAAAGGCATGTGCCACCACCGCTTGGCCCCTAAATTTACTAATAATCTACATGTCTAAATTCCTTCTAAGGATGGTGGTTGAATCATCCAGCAGTAATGTTCGGAAACAGTTTAGCAGTAATGTTTGGAAAAAGTCAGTCACAATTATTGTAATAGCAGGAACACTGCACAGTGAGGGGCTAGAAACATCCTGTGAGTTTTCATAGAACTCATAGATAATGAGGGATGTGGTGACCATGGGGGCAGTAAGCAGAGAGCTAGGCTCAATAACAGCATGAGGTCCGCAGGACATGTAGTCCTTGGAGGCTCTGCCTCTCCACGGCTCAATTGATGAAGTTTTGCTGGCTACCAAGCAATGGTCCTTGAGTTCCAATGCTGCCTGTTGGTTCACCCTCATGGCCCCCAACAGTCACTCTTCACTCCTTCCCTTTGCTTCTCCCTTTCACTTCAGGAAACAGTTGCATTATATACTGGGAGGTTTTTATAATTTCTACTGGTTGTAATATGATCATAGCTCACTTGCAGAACTCTAGAACTCAGCATTGATATTTTCTATTTCTTCAGGTTGAAATAAAAATGTCTTCTTTAAGAGAAGTAGGAAAACAATCAGCTCCCACAGTAGTAGCACCAAAAGACTTAGTGAGTACAACACACTGACTTATGCTTTGCATCCAAGCCTTCCCTCAAATATCCTGTGAGCTTTCTCTCCTTGATCTCTGCATGGAGGTAAACACCTCTGTGGGTCTCTCAGAAGTGGTTTTCATTTCTCAGAACAATATTTCCCACCCACTGGAACCAGAGAATACAAAAGTAACCTTCAAGAAAACAAAACCAAAACCAAAAACAAGTGGGAGAAACATCCACACCAAACAAACCAGGAGTTGGGAGATAGGGAAAACTGTGAAGAAAATATATTATGAAAACAGCATTTTTCTTTAGTTAAGAAAAGTAAGCCTTCAGATTAAAATAAATACATTTGTAATGTACCAACTACAGAGGATAGAGGAAGAAGACAGGCTGACCAGGGACTTCTCTTTCCTGCTTCTATGTGCACTCTAATATGGAAACAGTAAACATATCTGGATATATAAGATCTATCCCATAAGGACCCTACATATTGATAGCATAGCACCATTGCAGGCAGGATGGTGTGTCCTCATAAAGGCAGTGTACAGCTGCAAATTTTAGGATTCATCATTTGAAGTCAATCACAGATATGTTTATTACTGAATTTTTAACTTCTCCATTGAGAGCATATGTGTGATCTTTTTCAGGTATCAAAACATCTCAAATCTGTCAAATTTAAATTATTATAAACAGTACTTAAATGTAGACCAGGTCAACTGAATCCTTAAAGACGGGCAGTGTTTGCTCCTTTGTTTCAAATAGATTGGCAAAGTGTAGGAAATGCCCCAGTTATTATATAATGGTCCATCTTAATAACTTAAATATATATATAAATTACATATATATATATGTAATATATATATTAAATTTCCTTGAGTGTATATTCTTACTCTTGGACGAGTTTAAGAATGTGGAGCTTTTAATGTCAGAGTCCAGGTATTCCTGGCCCACACTTGCTATTGCTTTAGCTGATCATGCTGGACCAAGGCAATAGTCATCATGGATTTCTCAGCTGATGTTAATATAATGACAACTAATGTTTTTCATATTTGAAAGCAGGTTCACTAACGACAAGAGAAGTGTGGTGGAGTAAGATTAACTCCTGTCTCTGAGTCAATGGAGTGAAAATTCTTAGAGTAAATGATACTTGGAGAACCAGTCTCACACAGGTGATCTCTGAAATGGAGAGCAGTGTGGGAGTAGACATCATTTGCACCCTCTGGGATTGTATTATGCATAATCAATTCAAGAGACAAAATTCTCAGATTTCTTACAATAGAAATTCTTTTTTTTTAATTTGTAAACATTTAAAAAGAGATAGTGTTTGTGTTTCTGCATTTGCATAAAATGTTTTATGGATTTCATTGTGATTGTGTTGTTTAATCTAATGTGATATACCTGTCAGTGTGGAGGACAAGACCATAGCCATATTTGTACAGTATGGATTTAAATGAACCAGCATCCCTCATTACTCCTTCCCTTCATCTTATAAGCTCTTTAAATATTCAATATAAATGGTGTTTAAACCATAAAGATGGAAACATAAAACTGGGAAGTTAGTTAAAAGGTAGAATGAAGCAGCCTGGAGTTTTGGCGAAACATTTAGAACCAGTGGGCTGATCTCATTGTGTTAGATGAGGGAGATAAAGCAAAAACACTCAGTGGGCACTTGTCCCACCTCTGGAAACACCACATGTTGTTTTCTATGCCCCTTACTTCCTAATTAAAAAGTCTTGAAATACATTGAGATGAGTAGCACTCTCTTCGGGTGTTATTTTCACCATCTCTTCTCCATAAGAAGCACACACATCCATCCATCCCAATGATCGCCACCATCATTTCCAGGCATTAAGAACACAACAGTGAAATGAAGACACCCATGCACACAAAGCTTGAGTTCTGTAAGCAAATACACATGGGTGTCTGAAGAAAGTAACTACTCAGGAAGAGATATGATCATGGTGGGTGAGGAATAGGAGGGAGGTTGCTGGACTACAGCATGCTTATTCAGGTGGTCAGGGAAGTTGTAGGTGCTAAGTGAAATAGACCAGTGTGCCCTGTGGTTAAGGGAAGACGATGGTGCTGGCACAGATGGCTTAACAAATGCTGGCAGAATGATATTTTTCTCATGAGCTAAACACAGTTTTAACAGCATTTAAAATCAACAGCAGCTGGGCGGCGGCGGCGCACGCCTTTAATCCCAGCACTCGGGAGGCAGAGGCACGCAGATTTCCGTGACTTCGAGGCCAGCCTGTTCTACAGAGTGAGTTCCAGGACAGTTAAGACTGCTACACAGAGAAACCCTGTCCCGACAAACAAAAAATAAAATAAAATAAAATCAATAGCAGCCACAAAGGCAAGTTGAACTTTCCCATTCCTTCAACTAATTTTTAGCTACACCAAGAACCACCGTAAAGAATAACATTAGATGTTAAATTGTTATTGTAAGTGTTACAGCTCTGGAGGGAAAGGAATCCTGGCCATTGGAAGCCAGGAGACACCTATAGCTCAGTTCCCGTGGGAGATGGTCTCACAGCAGGAGCGTAGTAGTTCTGCTCCTCTCTGGGGACATTCTTCACACTTCTGCCTTTTTTCTGCCCTAATAGAGGAGTTTCCCTGCAGATGTGTCCCAGCTCTTCTCTGCCCTGCTCTACTCCGGCCAGAGAAGGTCATGATCCAAACCTCATTCAAGAAATTTACCGTGAGGGAAGAATCCAGGAGAGTGGCTGCCTCTGCCAGCGTGGGAAAAGGCAGCTCTAAACTGAACAGGAACAGGAGCTTATACAGGCTTTCTTAGGGTTGGACTTTTCCAGGATAAAGGTTTTCAGGGTGGGAAAATGGTCGGATTTTAATCCCCGAGCTTGGACAAGCTCAGAGACTGGCTGGATTTCGTGCTCAGGGACTGATTATTTTCTTTCTCAGGGATGGGTTGGTTTTCATGCTGAGTTGGTCAGGGCCAGGGTGGGTTTCCTTGGCTCTGGTTTCAGGCCACATGAACTGGCTCTGGGTCTTAGCATCCGAGTTTGTTTCTTTGACTCAGGTTTTAGGGTCAAGGTGTGTTGCTTTGGCTCTGGTTTCAGAGACTGTTTTTTTTTTTTTTTTTTTTGGGGGGGGGGGAGGCTGGCCTTTTACCCTACAGCTATGCTATCAAATCTAGGTAAAATATTAGCATAAATATACTGTTATAGCATATGGCCTGCTTAGATTCAAAGTTCAAAGAAATAATGGCGGCCTTCACATAAATATATCCCAAATACAGCACTACTGGAAACTTACACATTTAAAATAGTGCTTGTTTATGTACAATTCAAAGCTGGACAGGCCCCCAGCTGTTACAAACTGAGTACAAGGAAGCCACAGGTTAATAAAATATCCACTAAATGGCTTGGGGAGCAGCTTGTCCAGGACTTTCTCTGTACAGTTGGTACAGATACAAGATGCACATGTCTGGAGGAGCTCCTGGAACAGGCCAGCCCCCACCTGTTCCATCAAAGGCCAGTACTCAGGACAGCCTCGGGGAGTGTCCAGTCGCCCTGCCTGCAGATACCCCTTCTGTCCAGCTGCACTACAAAGGCCTCTGTAATCTGGAGCAGGGTGAGATTGGCTACTTACCAGGCTGAGGGATGGTGGTGCTGACTCCGTGAGGGGGCACCAGAAGCACAGCCCCATGGGGAGGCTGGCACCGTGGGCCGGGCGTGGTCATCTTTCCAGGAGGCTGTGGCAGGCTTCCCTCTGCATAGCTACAAGCCCCGCCCTGCAGCAAACCTGCCCTGCAGCAAACCTGCCCCGCAGCAACGCCTGCCACCACCTGGGGGGCACAATCTGCCCGGTGGCAAGCACCACCAAAAGCTCTGACCAACTTCAAGCCTCACCCCTGTAATGCCTGGGGCAAACCCCACCCCACTAGACAAAGCGACAAGCTCCGCCTCCAGTGAGAACCTGCTACATCTGAGCTGGCGATAATCCCCATTCATCCACTCCAGCATCAAGCCCCGCCTCTGTATTAATTCCCACCTAATAGGGCCTTACAGCAGCAGAAAACACGGACTTCTCTCTGGGCCCTGAAGCCCAGCTATGGCAAAGCTCCACCCATCTGCGTCAAGCCCCGCCCCCAGTGCATTCGCCACTATTAGGCCCCGCCCCTCCAGTAATGCTCCACCTGATCCATTTAGTTGTCTGTCAGCCCCTCCAAATGAAAACGCCCCACTCCCACTCTCCCACCCTCACCACCCTCACCCCGCCCCACCCTTGGCTCTCGAGGCTCCACCCTTCCTGGCGGGGACCTCTGCAGCCCAGCTCTGTGCAGAGCCTGTTCCAGGAGCTCTGCGCATGTGTACTTAGGCGTTGACCGCACATGTTTAAACGACGGTTGGGAGTGTAGGAATTCTGGCCCCTGAGGCCCTGAAATCGGCATTTCAGTTTACTGTCAGCCACCTCTCAGTGGGGTCAGCACTGTGTCCCTGAGCCAGCAGGGTGAGAAAACCGCCACCGATTCCCGTCTCAGAGGCAGCCGCTCGAGACCCAAGTTTCTGTCCAAGGACAAGGACACTCAGAAACACTTCAGTAAGAGCAGCTCAGATTTTAATAACCGTAAGACTCACCTAGCATCTGGTTAAAATTAGATTTAGAAACGCTAGGGCCCGGCCTGACATTCGTGTCAAATGTATGTCTCTGTCTCCCCACATCAAGGCTTTGCTGTTATTCTGACAGCCAGTATTTCCAAAATGCAGCTGTGTGCCCTCAAAAAAAAGCACGTGTATTTAGATGGGACATGGTATGTATAGGTTCTGTCTGCCAGACTGTAAAAAGGTGACATTTCCTTTTCTTGTTTTCATTTTTTTCTTTCCTTTCTTCCTCCTTGCCCCTTCTCTCTCTTTCTGTCCATTTCTATTTCTCTGGTCTGTTCATGGATTAGCACTTGCACATATTATGTTTAAGTGGACAAATGCTTCCATTTACTTTGGTAAACAAACTATTATTTGAAGTTGCTGTCCTTCAAAATAGTACAAATGTATTTCATTTTTCTATTTCTACTTCTTAGAGACATAGAGACGTATGTGTGAGAATTTACCCCCACATTATCAACTTGGAATTTTAAGTTTTTCCATTTTCAAGAATTTTCACATTTTGTTAGTTTCATGTTCTGATAAATTTCACAGAACTACAACGTACAGTTGACACAATTTCGTCTCAAGTGTAAGGTTACTGATCACCATGGCTTTCACATTTGCTTCACCTTGACTAAACTCCTATTTCTTCCTAACTACTCATCTCTGACCTCCCTATTCTTAGAGAATTTGCGTAAGAAATCTTTAAATGTTAAATTAGCCCTCTGTCTCCTTCAGGTGTTCTCCTCCTAGCCTCTTAGCACTTCTAAAGCACAGACCTTTATCAAGGACCAGAGTGTCATGTCTGAAATACGACACTCAGAAATGGTTAGCACCTCTAGTTCCCCATCTCTGTAGAACCCTGAGTGTTTGGCTTAAGTCCCAGTCAGCAGACGCAGGTGGTTCAAGGCGTGGTACATCCTGTATCCTAAGGTCTTCCAGCTCCTTTTCCCTGGGTCACTGTGAAGGCTAATATTGGTTACCAGCTTCACACCCAGTTAACAATTGCCTCTTTCATTTTGGCCTGTGGGCATGTCTGTTGGACAATTCTTTGATTGACAGTTGATGTAGGAGAGCCCCGCCCACTGTGGGTGGTACTATCATCCCTAGGCAGGAGGGCCTGGGTTATGCAAGAAAAGTAGCTGGGCTTCAGCCCGGGAACAAGACAATAAGCAGTTTTCCTCCTTGGTTTCTGTTCAAGCCCCTCCCTCGAGCTCCAGCTTGGCTTCACTGGATGATGAACCACAAGCTGTTACATGAAGTAAACCCTTTTTTCCCCAAGTTGGTTCTAGTCAGTGTTTTATCACAGCAAAAAAAGCAAATTAACACAGTAATTTCAAGGTGTGTAATTGCTTCAGCCTTGTGTTGCAATGCACTTACGTTCTGTCTCCTTCCTAATGTAAGTACTTCCTTGTTTAATTCTATTACAGTTTTTCTTTGATATCAGGTTCTCAATTGATTTACTATAAAATGGAGGGAAACAATTTGCAATGCAAAGTAATTGTATTTCCAACCCTTTCACTACTTCAGATGAAGCTGTCCACAGGAGGACCCTGTGATAGTTTTGTGGTAGAGAACTTGAAGAAGCTTTCTGTGAAGTGGATATGCTTATTATCTAGGAACACAATGATGCACCAGAGTGGAAGCTGGGCTGGTCGGCTAGTCTCCTGTTAGGTAACATGGGGCTTTGCCTAGCTGTGACACATGCTCATTGTGTGCTCAATGTCCTCATTGACACAACTGCTTCACTCTCTGTGTTGGTTAGAGTTTTGTCAGCTTGACACAGCATCTGGGAAGAGGGAACTGCAATTGAGAAAATGCTTCCATCAGATTGTCCTTGGACAAGTCCAAGGGGCATGTTATGGACCGATGATGGACTTGAGAGGGCCTAGCCCACTGTGGGTAGTTCCATCCCTAGACACAAGGTCCTGGGGTGTTTACAAAAGCAGGCTGAGCAAGCCAATGGGGCAAGTCAGTAAGCAGCACTCCTCTATGGCTTCTGTTTCCCTTTCTACCTCCAGGTTCCTGCCTTGTGTTCCTGCTCTGACTTCCTCAGTCATACAGTATAGCCTGAGGGTTGTAAGCTGAAATAGACCCTTTCATTCTCAAGTTATTTGGGTCGTGTGTTTAACACAGAACCAGAAAGCAGACTGAGACACCCCCAACTCAGAGTAGATAAAGACTACACTTGCATTTGATATTGTCTGCTGTTATGGGCTTAAGAAAGTCTGCTTAGAAGTGTGTTTTATCAATCTTTTCTAAAGGAGAAAATGAAGGCAAGACCAGGCAACCAACCTACCTGGCACACTGAGCTTCTACATCAGAAGCATGGCACACCATGTTCCTGAGTATGCCAAAAGTGAGAACACTGAATTCTGAAGTAGTGCGAGTAGCCGGGGAGCTGGCCTGCTAAAGAGTTTGCACTCCTGTGGTCTCCTATTAGGTGCTTGTCCCGGGACCCCCTAGTCAAGGAAACCAGGGAGCAGAATTGGAAATTTTCTGTCTGTAAGAGAGTAACTCAGATAGAAGTGGTAAAGTGCCTGCCGAAAAAGAGAGGAATCAAAGTGCAAATGCTGGAGTTAGAAACGTTTTTGTCTGAGTTCCTACAAATAAATCCTTGGTTTTCTATAGAGGGGCTCGTTGATCTAGAGCTGTGGCAGAGAGCTTTGAATAACACATGGAGGTAGGAAGTTAGTATAGGTTAAAAGGTTAGAACCCATTTCTGGGTTTGAAAACCAACCCAAACCCAGGAATCCCTGAGCCCCAAAACATACCTTCCTGAGCACAAAAGCCCATCCCAAAGCTCAAAATCCCACCAATCCCTGGGCTTGACTTGAAATCTCACCAATTCCCACCCTGGAAATCTTCATCCTGGAAAATTCCTCCCCCAAGAAACTGTATAAGTCTGTCTCCTGTTCAGTTCCCTGCTACTTCTCTTCTGAGCAAAGGCACCCACCCTTATGGGTGAGATTTGTTGTGCAGTGTGACTTTGTGGTATTTCTTGGCTCTAGGCTGCCAGGATACTTTTCCCTTCAGAGCTGTAACACTTACATAGAGGAAACCTCTCCCCTCAAAGTTGTAACACTTCCACTAGGGAAACATTTCCCTTCAGAGCTGCAACACTTGTATTTGGAAAACATACCCCTCAGAACTGGACGTTCCTTGTCTGAATCTTTCTATTTTATTATTACGGCAATAATGGGTGCCTACCTAGGGGAGAGAAAATACTTAAGGCACTACAAGTGTTTCTAGTGGCAGTTTGAGATAGAATGGAAAATAAGAACAGGGCAGAAATCAAGGCACTGATATAAATTCTTGCTGTGCCACAAAAGAGGATGCATCTGACAAGAAGGAGGAAGTCAGTAAGGCACCAGAAGGTGATCAGTGTGAAGACATCCTCTTGGTGTCAGATTTTTACCCATCCTTGAATGCATTGCTTGACCAATATAGCTTAGAAAGTGAATCTCAGCCATCACCACATTCAGATTCTTTTTCAGAGCTTTGTGCAAGTTGTGTTGATTGCTGGCTGAATGAACAATCCAAAGTCTTGGCTTTTGCAGTGATTTATCCTCCTTAGACTTCAGTATGGTATCTGCAGGAACTTAAAACTATTCAGCAGTTTGGGGCTGCTTGTTGAGATGAAAGATGTTGATTTCCATATGTAATACAATATTAGAATATATAGACATGAATTTAAATAAGCCAGATGATTATAAGCAGCTGTCCCGAGTATACACTAGTTCTCAGCATTTTTGACTTGGGAGGTACATAATTATGATCAATATGAACTTCAGGCTGAGAGAAATCAAAACTGAGGCTTACCATTGAATATGAATATAAATATGTTACACGGAGAAGGAGCATCATCTGTTGAGCACCTCATCACCTGCTGAGCAGGCTTCTGGACCTCCTCAGTATTTTGACCAAGTTTATCTATGTGCCCTAAGAGCTTGGGAGGCTGAGTCCTCTTCAGAGTCATAACAAGTTTCAAAAATTTAAGACAGGAACCTACTGAGTCTTTTACTAAATTTCTGACTAGAGTATAATGTTGTTGTTTATTTTTGGCTCTTTTGGGGGATCTGTCATGCAGCTCCCAAACAAATCACACGCAGAGGCTTATTCTTAATTACAAAATGCCCAGCCTTAGCTTGGCTTAGTTTCGAGCCAGCTTTCCTTAACTTATCCCACTGGAATAAGTTGCCTCTGGGCTTTTCCCATTCTCTTACTTCTATAAATCTTACTTTTAATTTGTTGCTCCTTGTGTAGCTGGTTGGCTGGCCCCTGATGTCCTCCTCCTTCTCTGGCTGCTTCTTCCAGATTTCTTCCTCTATTTATTCTCTCTGCTGCCAACCCTGCATATCCTTTCTCCTGCCTTGCTATTGGCCATTCAGTTCTTTATTAGACCATCAGATGTTTTAGACAGGCATAGTAACACAGCTTCACAGAGTTAAACAAATGCAACATAAACAAAAGTAACACACATTAAAAATAATATTCTACTACATTTCCCCCTTTTTGTTTAAACAGAAATGAAAGGTTTTGTTTGTTTGTTTTTGATTTTTGTTTTTTCGAGACAGGGTTTCTGTGTGTAGTTTTGGTGCCTGTCCTGGATCTCGTTTTATAGACCAGGCTTGCCTCAAACTCACAGAGATCTGCCTGGCTGTGCCTCTCAAGTGCTGAGATTAAATGTATGTGCCACCACTACCTGGCTGAAATGAAAGGTTTTAACTTTAACATAGTAGAACAACAAAAACAGTTATCAAGTAAGAACTAATTTATCAACAATATTCTGTCCATTTTTAGTTAGCATATTTAGAGAAAATAATGCATTATTGATCCTATCTTAGTGAATTCAAAGTTTTACACCTAACTTACTTTCTATTATAACTAAGAAAAACTGCAGCTGTAACTATCTAGTCTTCAACACCATCAAGGACCCCAGAAAGACAATATTATTTGAGTAAACAAAAAGTGCATTGTGAATAACTTCCAAATCTCTGGCAATGACAGAGTCATCTGACTGCCTGGACAGTCACCCAAAGTTCCTTCTGCAACACTGGGGCATCCATCTTCAGCCTACTGGCCCATAGTATCTGGGAGACTTCTCAGTGAAGCAGAAAATTTGAAGGACTGTCCTGCCTTGTATTGGCAATGTTCATCAGTCGCTTTCCTCCGTGTCCTGCAGAATATCTGACGGACTCTTCTGTGAAGTAGGAATTTTGAACGTCTGTCCTGCCTTGTTTTGGCAAAGTTTAGCAGTTACTTTGTTTTGTGTCCTGCATGTCCAGTCGGCAGAGTATATAGTCAGCAGTCAAAGGCAAGAACAGGTTTTTTGCCCAGTGCCTTGCCACAATGAAAGCAAACTCCATAAGGAGTTTCTACAATGCCTATCATCTTCTCCAAAGAAAATTGGTGCTGCTAGGAACAGATGTGTCTCATTGTCATGAAAAACTTTAACAAAAACATTTTAAATGCCATATTCTGTAGGTCTTTGAAAAGTTTGAAGACCATCTATCTATCCATCCATCTAAAATATGTCTCTATTTGATCTGGAAAGCATACTTAACATCTCTACAATTTTGGTTGTTATAAATGACTAACCACTAACCTATGTTTCCTGGTTATCCTATATAGTTTATAATAACAGCTTTCAAAAAGTAGAATTTTAACTTACATTTTTAAGTAAACTGCATAGGTACAACACCTTAAATAAGAATAGAAACAGATATACAATATTTTATTGTAACAAAAATAAGCTTAAATTTTTATCAATATACAAAATCCTTTAAACAAGAGTAGAAACATATATACAGTATAACAAAAAACTAAGTTTATATCAATATATAATATTTTCCTAAATGATAACAAACATCTATAACCCACCAAATAACCAACAGCTACCCATACCCCCAATTCTTTGGAATGTGGATGTAGTTTTCTCTATACTTTTTCCTGCTGTCTGTGGATGAAGTATCCTTAGGGTTCCAAAAACAAAATTTTGAGATAATGAACAGGTCCTGGGAAGACCAGCAGTAACATTTGATGATAGATATCACCTGTCAAATTTCAGGTGGTCTTGCCTGATCAAACCTGGTCCATATTAACCCTGAAGGAATCCACAGCCTTTAATCTTCTGTGGGAACAAAACTCCTAAGCAATTTTGATTTCCATTTGAAAAATACATTTTTTGACTTTTTACAGTTAAGGCATTCTTAAGATATAAAGGCTGGTTTACTTCATCAGTCCCTCTTTCAATCTGATGTCACTCAGCAGCTGTTGTTTGCTTATGACCATTCAAAAATTCAAAATCAATATAACATACAGGATCTAAACTCTCTCTGTATTTCCCATCTCTACATGGCTTATTTTTTTATTATTGTATTTCTCCTTTTAAAGATTTTATTATTTTTAAACTATTTCTTTCTGACTGTCCATACCCTTTTTCTTTCTTTATTGGGCCTATGTACATTGTAAAACACACTGGGACCTGTTTAGAAGGTTTTCCTTCTGGATCTCTTTTACTGTGTATCTTTTATCCTTTTTTTGACTGCACAAGCAAACTTTAGACTGCTAAGGTACACTTGGATTCTCTGAATGCAGCTCTCAGCTGGCTCTGCCTGCTTCTCTTGTTGTGAAAACCAAGTGTGAAACTAACAGATGGTCAGAGGTTTGTCTGACCAGGAACTGCATTCAACCTTCCTAGAGCTCTAGGATGCCAATGCTTGTACTGTGGCGGGCATTTTTGCTCAGTTTTTTTTTGTTTCTGCTTAACTTACTAGCTGCTCAAGGGCTCAGTGACTGGTAGCAATTGTCCAATCAAAACTCTTAAAGGAGCCATAGCCCCTTTTGTTGTTGTTGTTCAGCTTTTTCAGACTCTAGATGGCTATACGAGCCTCACGTTGGGTGCCAGAATGTTTTGTATTTTGGCTTTTTTGGGGGACCCACCACCAAGCTTCCAAATAATCACACATGGAGGCTTATTTTTAATTATGAAATGCTTAGCCTTAGCTTGGCTTAAAAGCCAGCTTTCCTTAACTTATCCCATCTACCTTTTGCCTCTGGGCTTTTCTCATTTTCTTACTTCTGTAAATCTTACTCTTACTCCATTGCTCTTTGTGTAGCTGGGTGGCTGGCCCCTGATGTCCTCCTCCTTCTCTGGCTGCTTCTTCTAGATTTCTTCCTCTATATATTTTCTCTGCCTGCCAGCCTCATCCTTTTTCCTGCCTTGCTATTGGCCATTCAGTTCTTTATTAGACCATCAGGTGTTTTAAACACAGCCTCACAGAGTTAAACAAATGCAACATAAACAAAAGTAACACACCTAAAAACAGTATTCTACTATAGTACAAAGCTCTGTGGAATGGAAAGTGCAGTGTGCTGAGGCAACTGGAATACTGCCGTGCCAGCTTGCTTGTGATGGAGACACAGCAGAGATACAGAGAGTGCCAGGCCCCATAAAAAATGCCCTCTGGGATGAGTGGATTCTGGCATGTCAAGAAATCGGAGGGTTACTGCTTACTGGCTTGCTCATCGTGGTTTGGTCAGGTCATTAAATGACCTAGGACTGCCATCCCAGGGATAGCATTACCCATGAATGGCTGGGCTCTCTCCCATCAATCACTAATTAAGAAAATGCCCTACAGCTGTATCTTATGGAGGCCTTTTCTCAGATGACTTCTTTCAGATGTCTCTAGCTTGTTCAAGTTGACATAAAACTATCTAGGATACTGGGGGTAGGCTTTGAGGTTTCACAAGCCCACAGGGGGTCTCTCTCTCTCTTTCCTCTCTCTCTCTCTCTCTCTCTCTCTCTCTCTCTCTCTCTCTCTCTCTCTCTCTCTCTCTCTCTCTGTCTCTCTCTTTGCCTAATAGCAGATGATCAGGATGTAAAGTTCTCAACTACTTCTCCAGCATCATTCTTTCCTGCCTGCTCTCATGCTCCTTGTCATGATGATAATGGACTAGCCCTCTGAAACTATAAGCAAGACCCCCAATAAAATGCTTTCTTTTAGAAGAATTGCCTTAGTCATAGTATCTCTGAACAGCAGTAGAACACTAACCAGGATACACCATGACCAAAAGCAACTTGGGCAGGAAAAAGCTTATTTGCTTACACTTTCATGTCACAGCCAATTGAGGGATATCAGGACACAAACTCTGGTAGGAACCTAGAGACAAGAACCAATGGGGGAATGCTGTTTACTGGCTTGGTCCCTGGCTCATGTCCAGCTTGCTTTCTTCCAGGGTCACCCCTCCCAGGCATGCTACAGCAAATAATTCCTCATTGACATCGCTACAGAGTAGTACTATAAAGACAGTTTTTCCATTGAAGTTTCCCTTTCCGGATTACTTTAGGCTGTGTCAACTTGACAATAGAATCTCAAGCAGCATGCTGTCTTTTCTCTGTTACAGTCTCTGGACCTCCACCTCAGAGCCATTTCTAGCAGGATAGAACTTCATGTTGACAGTGGAAACATGGGAAAAGTTCATTGTGCTCAGCAGGGGTAGAATTGGTTATACTTCTTAACAGAACAGTTCCTTAGACATGTCAAAGGATTAAGTGCCTGGTTAGTGTTGTCTGGGAAGAGACATAGTGGCATCCTTAATACTGTACCTGAGGTTCACAGCGAGCAAGCAGGTGAGAGTCAGTCTCAGAGTGTGTGCTGTCTATTGCTCTGGGCCCAGATTGGATCCATCTAACTTTCTTGCCATCTATGAACTTGTAACCTCGACTGTGTCCAAATCGTCCTTTTCCATGTAGTCTCATTGAAGCGGAAAACACTGTTGACCCTCTGTCTCAGGTACATCTCATTTCTGTTTCTATGTCATTTCTGCCCAGAACTTCCCTCAGAGATTACACTGGACAGAAGGCTCATTCTCTTCACCATCATCTCTTTAAACACATAAACCCCCATCCTCAGATCTCATTTTCATACTAACAATGGATAGAAGACCCCTTTGAGTAACAATTTTATCATTTTCTCCTTCCTTCCTTCCTTCCTTCCTTCCTTCCTTCCTTCCTTCCTTCCTTCCTTCCTTCCTTCCTTCCTTCCTTCCTTCCTTTGATGGTAGCCTAGAACTCATGATGTAGCTGAGGAAGACCTTGCACTCTGATCCTCCTGCCTCTTCCTCCCAGCTGGATTTTACGTGAGAGCCACATCTGGTCTTATGTGGTATGGAGGTTGATCCAGGAGCTTCATGCATGCTTGGCAAGCACTCTTCCAACATTCCCGGTCACTTATCCTGTCTCTTAAGTAAATAGTAAATTGGTCTGCACCTCTTGTTTCCTTTTCCTTGTATTCAGTTTAAGTCGTGTCTCATACCAGCTGCTTCAGCCCTCAGTGGACACTGGTTATTGCCTCAAAACATTTATTGACTCTCTTTCTGCAATAGTCATTGGACTCTGTACCGCATGGCCTTTGTAACATGTTAGTAACTGCTGAGAACTTCTCTTGGATGAGTGAGCTTAGAAAAATAATTTTTCCCAAGTATTGAGGTTGAAATATCTCATATCCATTTTTATATTTAAATATGTTCTTTCTGTGTTGATATTTCCCATTTGTGAATAGATTTATTACTACTTTTTCAGTGCATTCTGTAATTATATAAGTCAACTGTGGGCCTTTTTAATTTTAGGCTGTGTGTTATGTTAAAGTTTCTCTGAATAACAGAATTATAGGAATGGATCCCATGTAAAGTAGTGCTAGCAGAGGAATGGCTTTGTGAGTGTATGTCCTGTGTGTTGCACAGGGACTCATAAAAGTGAAGGGTTAGTGCTTTGTTACTGTAGTATTTTAATAAAATCTCCCCCTCCATGCTGGGGAGCATACTCCAGCGTGTGCCATGTGCCAGGCAAGTACTTCACTACTGCTTGGGCTGTGATGTAAACAGTTTCATAATTTTTGTTGAACAATTGCCACTGAATTCTAAATTTACACTAGACTTATATGTGAGGTTGGTAGTCTTCAATTCACTCTACAAACCTTGTAAGAAATTGCCTAGGTATGTAGGTATTTCATGTTTCTATTTCTATCAACTATTGGCATGTAATATTGCTAAATATCTTAAGTATCTTTTATTTGCAATATAATTTGCCATGTAAGAGTTGTATGACATGACTTTCTGTTATCTGTACCTAGAGATAATTATGGAATCTAGGTTACAGAACATTTAACAGATATTTATTCAATTGCACCTGTTTAGATTCAGCTCATTATTCTATCCTGTCATGTGTGTGTGTGTGTGTGTGTGTGTGTGTGTGTGTGTGTGTGTGTACACATATATCAATATGCTCATGTATGCTCAGAAGTGTGGAGGACAGAGGTAATCTCCATTATATTTCCACTATCATTCTGTACCTTTAAGTTTTTGATAGAATCTCCCTGAACATGCAGCTTACTGATTCAGCTAGACTGTCTGGCCAGTCAGGTTCTGGAATCTGGATGTCCCCACCTCTCCAGCATGCACTGTCACACCGAGATTTTTATATGTGTTCTGGGGATCTTAAATCTTGTTTCCATGTATGCAACTGAGCTCTCTCCCTACCCTAGAAAATGTTTCAATTCTTCCCCTCCAGATCACATGGTGACTGGTTAGCATGCCATATCATCCTCCAAACTTGTGGTGGAAGTCTATGGGGACCAGAGATGGGTGATTTCCTTCTCTGGAGCATAGCACAGAGAGCTCCTTTACCTTGATCACAATCAGTTTGCCTTTGGTTGACTGTTTATTCTGTTACACATTGAACCAATTTGTATTACCACTGGAAGTGGTAATTATGTCCTATGAATCTCATCCTTATTATAACAGATTATTTTCAGATATCCTGTTGAAACCTAGTCTTGCTTTATGCTACACTCCATGTCAAAAAATTGCAACCTAATTTTACTGTAACATTAAAGATGACTTAGATGAATTCTAGAGTTCATATTGCACACAACATAACCAGATGCAAAAGAATGGGATGGAAGTTTGAGTTTTGTTGGATTTCTCTACATTTTTTTACTTTCTTTCAGGGATGATGTGTTGCTAAGGACAGACCACTGGTGGGTGACTTAATTAGAGTGACAATTAACACCTTGCAGGGAGAGTTATTCTGAATTTCAGTACCTAGCTTTTGTTTTTATAAGCTAAAATCAAGGAAAGGTAGAATTAGCAATGAATCAGGACAGTCCTGCAGTGTTGAGTTCTTCGTTCTGCATGTGGTATGACTTCAGTGTTAAATGTGAAGTGTGTGTTTATTAGGCAGATGCATTTGGGGACTAGTGTGGGGTACGCCTTGACATGAGGAGTGGCAGTGCTTCAGATCCACTGTCCTCTGTGGGACATCACAGCACCTGGTGCTCTACTCATGGGAGATTTTGTCAGTTTGGGGGACAAATCTGGACTCATTTGAAGATGCTATTGCTAAGTATTTCCAATATAGATTGCCTTACTTAAAATTTTCACATATTTTGACTATATTTTCCCTTTCCCTAACTCCTCCCAAATCCTATCCACTTCAGTGTTGAATTTATTTGAGAAAAGCACAACTTTTAATTAAGATTTAGTGATGGAAAGAGCTCCTTTTGGCAACACTCATAATTCTTAAAACCTCAAGTTGTGAGGGAGATGTGACAAAAAAAAGTGTATGTACTCAAACTCATGTGTCACAGACAGTTCCACTCACATTTGTAGAGACTATATTTTTTAAAAATTTATATACTATTTAATTTTGATTATCATAGAGTTTCTACACTAAGTTCCAATTTCAATAACAGGAATAAAACGTGCAGAGTCTACATATCCTACACAGCACTGTGATTATATGCTATCTACTCTTATCCGAGTTTTCAGTAGCAGTGAAAATAGACAATGTGGAGAAGCCAGTCCTTCAGTATGGAACAGTCTTCTTGGCTCAAAAATTAAAAAATAAAGTTTATTTACATATCTGTATTTGTTTATAAGTCATGTACACCAAGTGCATGCAGCAGCCTGCAGATGCTAGAAGAGAGTGTTCAGTGCACTGGAACTTGAGTCATAGGCAGTTGTGTGTGTGTAGAACTCACATCCTCTACAAGAGCAGTAAGTACTCTAAACCGTTGAGCCTTCTCTCCAGCTACTTTAAGGATTTTATTGTGCTCTGCTTTAGATATAGATAGATACCCTGCATCTCCAATTTTAGATGATGATATGGAGCTTATACTGCTGTATAGAATTGTAGGACTCAGGAATGATCTTTTCAAGCATGCACAAATGTTGGTTGTTGTCTTGTTAAACTATGTGAAGGTGATTTCTCATGTGGGTTAGGTTTATATAGAGACAGGACAGAGTCACCCAAGGGCACAAAGCCTCTCTGAAATAATTCCTGAAAGTTTGTAAATGATTTTCAAAAACTTTTAGAAGCCAGAATCTACCTATTTTGGAAGCTACTACATTGTTTCCTTAACAAGGTGACATAAAAGTACTTAGCTTGATTAGTGTGTCTTCTTAGAGCTTCCAGCAGATGGCACCAAATCCACAAAAATTACTAAAGTAAAATTTTGTACTCTTAGAAGGAATAAATATTATTATTTAGCCAGAAGGTGGCACTAGAAGATCCATCTTTAAGGTGAATCCTTCTTTTTCCAAAAAAAAAAAAAAAAAAAAAAAAAAAGCAGACCTCCCAGGAACATCAACGGAACATAGCATAAAAAGTTACAATAAGAATAGGCACAAACCTTCATATCAGGGTTGGAAGAGACAACCTAGTAGGAGGATTGGGTCCCTAGCATAGGGAAAAGAGCCAGAGACATCCCCATTCCCACTGTTAGGAGTCCTATAAGAACACCAAGCTACACAACCATAACATATCTACAGACAGAGGAGGAGTAGATCTTGGGAAGGGGAATAGGAGGAGTGGAGGGAGGGGAAATAGTAGTTCAAATGTAGTATCTGAGAGAAGAATATATAAATATAGCATCACATTAGAAGAAAGTGAATTCTTCTGAATCCAAATTGATCATCTGAGTATCAAAACAGAATGTGCCTTCAGCATCTTGAATGTGTAACTTTTACAATAAATGAAGTCCACCCCATTAAATCATCCACCTCATTAAATAAAGAAATATTTCCCTACTTGAAATTTTATCATCAATGGTCTTTTTAAAGATAAAAAAATTTAAACCTTCTCATTTAACTTTTCTGTACTTTCATATGATTTAAGATTGTATTTTTTAAAGGTGTATATCAGACACTGCACTCTGCTCTCCTCTCTCTTCCTCCCACTCTTTATTTGAGGACATTTAGGGAGACAAGTCAGTCTTTAGAGACCATGAGAGCCTGCAGTTATACTTTCTGACATGTCCCAATAGGAAAAATGTCTTGGAAAGTTTTTCTATTGTACTCTGTAATCTTTTCAAAAACTACTCAGTTTTATTTTCTTTGCTCTTTCTCTAGATCATATGCAAGTCTTTACTTCACATCAGCAGGGAAATATGTAAGTAGCTCATAACATTGTCTAAGCTTTATACTTAGCAGCAGAAACTCTATTTTCTGAAATTAGTTTTCAGATCTTGTAATTCTCAATACCTTTGTGTTAAGCACCTCTGAGATGTACCCTTGTCAGCAGTCATGGATCCCTATTTCCCTAAGTTGGGCACCTGATCTGCCTTTAGAGTGCCTTCTTATGAGGTTATTCCTGCTATATTCCCCAACTTCCAACCTCTTGTCATGAGTTCTGAGAAGTATTTTCACAATTGCACAGGTGATAATCTCATCCATGATCTTCCACTTTAAGAACTTCCAATGCTCCTAAACACAGCAGCTCAGAGTATCCACCAAAGACACTTCTCTGGGCCTATTTCATGTCACTCTTGCCATTGTCTACATTCTGGGTTAGGACCTTTCTCAGGCTGCTCCGTGAATGTACAGGTCTTCTACATACTCTGATTTGGCGAAGCTGTTTTCCCTCCTGGATCTTATATTCTTCATAAGAGATGCAGGCATCTCCCCAAGGGAATCCACCAGGTGACTGAGGTCAGTAGCAGAGCCCATGCCATGTACTCCTATGGCTCCATGAAACTCTCAGTGGCGCATCCTTTTGTAATACACTCAGTTTATGGTAAAAAATGAGTCCCAATCTTTATGTCCAAATTCTTCCTCAAACATTATGCTTAAGTATATACTTAGCTGTCACATTTCCATGATAGGTTTACTGGCCCTGACAAATGTTGGTAACCTGATGGAATGGATAAACAAAGAAATATTGAGAGGACACTGGCATGTTACTGATTTGTAGGAGTCAGGCTGTCTCCCATTAGCAGGATGTTTTCCCTACAAGAATGCTTAGGTATCAGATGGTGGCTGTCAGCAGGTACCTGTAAGGCTGTCAGAAGGGCAATGATGTCTATTTTTCCTGTCTCCAAGGGCTGTCTAAGATCAGAGTTTATATGGAGAACTAACCCAAGATTTTAAAAAAGAAACCTGAATATATAAAAATAGAACAAACTGTGATAAATGGAGAAGGAATTGTAATGACAGGTGTTCAAGGGTAATTAATGCTGCATTTGATGTCAGAGGGACAATCAGGTGAATGTCAATGTCTCTTTGTGCTTCAAGATTCTGCGGAGGCCAGTGCTGAGTGAGGGGAGCCTCTGCAGAGCCTTGGAATTAACACGTTTAGGACTTTGAAGGCCTCTGGTTTGCTAGTGCCATCTGCTCCGATGGGACATCATCTGAGAGAGTGATAACTCGAGCCTTTGCTCAGCTATGTTGTTCTGATAACTGAGACTGTTCACTTCAAATGACTGCCATTTTCTTATAAATTTTTCTGCCTCATTCATAAAATAGGAGTATTTTTTGGGCTTGGTTCATAAACCATGTTCAAATTGCTTTTGAGTGGTAGAGTACATTTTATATTTCAAATATATTAACTTGTTCAATTTTATATATATGTAAAGTACCAGTGAGATCTCTGTTTCATGGTTTCATTCTTAGTTTACTTTAGGACAAAGGGCAAGGATTTTTATTAAGTCTTGACCAGTTCCTGACCTGGAGACCAAAACCCAGAGTTTTCAAATACAAACATATCAATCACCCCAAGCCTCATGCTTTATAAGTTATAGAAATTGATGTGGTGCTTACTCAGGAAGATGGGAATCAATCTATCTCAAGATCCATATAGACTCTTGGGTATATACCCAAAGGACACTTCATTCTTCCACAGAGAGACTTGCACAACCATGTTCATTGCTGCTCTATTCATAATAGCCAGAAATTGAACATTTCCAAAAATGTTCCTAATAAGTTTCCAAAAAAAACCCTAATAAGTAAAAGGTTCCTAAAATATATATATCTATGAAGGCAATCTAATTGAAATTGTCAAATAATGAGAGAGACAGTCCAAACTGGCCACCTTTTGTAACCAAATGAAGCTTCCAATATTGTGAATGGGTTATATCTAATTGAGTTGGCCACAGAAGTCCCTTGCTAGCTCCCAAACAACCCAGGCTGTTGCCAGGATTAGAACAAGTATAGGTTCTTCTCCACAAGCTGACAGCAAGGCCGCTAAAGACAATACCTAAACAACTCACTGAACATGTAGATTTTGAGCTGGTGTCTACGTAGAGCCTTCACCCCTACATTCTAGCATCTTTGATACCTAAAGATACTCTGCAAACTACTAACAGAGAAATGTAAGCACCAAGCCAAACATAACCCTGTCATCTACAGTGGTGTCCCGCCTGCAAGATAAACTAGTGTAGAGGTTCTCAACCTTCCTAATGCTGTGACCACTTTTTACATTTATTTTACGTACCAAGCATAGTTTCCCTTCCTTCCTCTCCTCCCATTTCCTCCCCCCACCTTCTTTCTACCCGCCATCCAGAGGGGTCAACAATGCATGGCATATCAAGTTGAGGCAGGACTAAGTTGTTCCCCCTTGCATCAAGGATGAGCAAGGCATCCCACCATACGGAATAGGTTCCAAAAGGCCAGCTTGGGTGCTATGGACAGATCCTGGTCCCACAAACAGACCAAGCTGCCCAACTGTCACCCACATGCAGTGGGCCTAGGTCCATCCCATGCAGGCTCCCTAGCTATCTGCCTAGAGTCCCTGAGCTCCAACAACCTTGGGTCATCTGTCTCTGTGGTTTCCCCTTCATCATCTTGACTCCCCTTTGCTCATATAATCCCTCCTCCCTCTCTTCAGCTGGACTCCCATAGCTTGGCCCAGTGCTTGGCTGTGGATTTCTATATTTGATTCCATCAGTTGCCGGATGAAAGGTTCTGTGATGACAATTATAGTAGTCACTAATCTGATTACAGGAGAAGGCCAGTTCAGGTACCCTCTTTACTATTGCTAGGAGTCTTAGTCATCCTTGTGGTTTCCTGGGAGTTTTCCTGGCACCAGGTTTCTCTCTAACCACATAATGGCCCCCTCTATCCATATAATTATTTCATTGCTCTCTCTCTCTCTCTCTCTCTCTCTCTCTCTCTCTCTCTCTCTCTCTCTCTCTCTCTCTCCCTCCCTCCCTCCCTCCCTCCCTCCCTCCCCCCCCCCTCTCTCTCTCTCTCTGTTTGTCCACTAACTTGATTATCTTGATCCTTTATGTTCCCATTTTTCATCCTCTTCCCTCCACTGTCCCCAGCCCCCAGTTTACCCAGGGGATATCATCTATTTCCCCTTCCCAGGACAATCCATGTGTCACTCTTAGAGTCTTCCTTGTTACCTAGTTTCTCTAGGG
Organism: Peromyscus maniculatus bairdii; assembly: GCF_049852395.1. NCBI lineage: Eukaryota > Metazoa > Chordata > Mammalia > Rodentia > Cricetidae > Peromyscus > Peromyscus maniculatus. The sequence goes on along the minus strand of NC_134852.1, from coordinate 56,647,482 downwards.
TTGTGGATTGTAACCTGATTATCCTTTGCTTTACATCTATTATCCACTTATGAGTGAGTACATACTATGTTTGTCTTTCTGTGTGTGGGTTATCTCACTCAGGATGATATTTTCTACTTCCATCTTTTCATGATGTCATTTTTTTTTACCACTGAGTAATACTCCATTGTGTAAATATATATTTTCTTTATCCATTCTTTGATTGAGGGGCATCTAGGATGTTTTTAGGTCCTAGCTACTATTAATAATGCTGCTATGAACATAGCTGAGCAAGTGTCCTTTGGGTATTATTGAGCATCTTTTGGGTATATGCCAAATAGTGGTTTTTCTGGGTCTTGAGGTAAATTGTATCACAATTTTCTGAGAAAATACCATACTGATTTCCAAAGTGGCTGTAAAGCTTTGCACCCCCACCAGATGTGGAGGAGTTTCCCTCTTACTCCATATCCTCTCCAGCACAAACTGTCATCAGTGTTTTTTCTCTTAGCTATTCTAACAAATGTAAGATGATATCAGAAGTCATTTTGATTTGCATTTCCCTGATAGCTAAGGATGTTGAACAATTTCTTAAATGTCTTTTGGCCATTTGAAATTCTTCTATTGAGAATTCTTTGTTTAGATCCTTACCCCATTTTTAATTGGATTATTTGGTATTTTACTGTCTAGTTTCTTGAGTTCTTTATATATTTTGGAGATCAGCCTACTGTGAAATGTGGGGATGGTGAAGATATTTTCCCATTGTGTAGGCTGCCATTTTGTCTTATTTACCATGTCCTTTGCCTTACAGAAGCAGCTCAGTTTTCAGAGGTTCCATTTTTTAATTGTTGCTCTCAGTGTCTGTGCTTCTGGTGTCATATATAGGAAGTAGTCTTCTGTACCAATACGTTCAAGGCTACTTCCCACTTTCTCTTCTATCAGATTCAGTGTAACTGGATTTATGTTGAGTTGTTTGATCAACTTGGATTTGAGTTTTGTCCATGGCAATAAGTATGGATCTATTTACATTCATTTAACATGTTAACATCCAGTTATGCCAGCACCATTTGTTGAAGATGCTTTCTTTCTTCCATTGTACAATTTTGGCTTATTTGTCAGAAATCAGGTATTCATAGATGTGTGGGTTATGTCAGGGTCTTTGATTCGATTCCATTGATCTTCATGTCTGTTTTTATGCCAATACCAAGCTGTTTTTATTACTATAGCTGTATAGTAGAGCTTGAAGTCAGGAATGGTGATGCTTCTGGAAGTTTCTTTATTGTACAGGATTGTTTTATCTATCCTGTTTTTTTCCCCATATGAAGTTGAGTGTTGTTTTTTTGAGGTCTGTGAAGAATTGTGTGGGAATTTTGATGAGTATTGCATTGAATCTGTAGATTGCCTTTCATAAGATTGTTATTTTTCCTATGTTAATTGTATGTATTGAACGTAGGAGATCTTTCCATTTTTCTGATATATTCTTCAATTTTTTTCTTCAAAGACTTAAAGTTCTTGTCATATAGGTCTTTCACTTGTTTGGTTAGAGTTAGCCAAGATATTTTATACTATTTTTAACTATTGCAAAGGGTGTTATTTCTCTGATTCTTTCTCAGCTTTTTTTTAAAATCATTTTTATATAGGAAGGCTACTGATATTTTTGAGTTAGTCTTGTATCCTGTCAACTTACTGAAGGTGTTTATCAGCTATAGGAGTTCCCTGGTAGAATTTGGGGGAGTCACTTATGTATACTATCATATTGTCTTCAAAAAGTGAAAGTTTGACTTCTTCCTTTCCCATTTGTATCCCCTTGATCTCCTTTCATTGACTTATTTCTCTAGCTAGAACTTTGAGTACTATATTGAATAGATATGAAGAGAGTGGAGAGCCTTGTTTTATTTCTGTATAGTGTTTATTGCTGTATAGTGATTTTATTATGTTTAGGAATGTTTCTTGTATTCCTGATCTCTCCAAGACTTTTATCCTGAAGGGGTGTTGGATCCTTTCAAAGGCTTTTTCAGCATCTATGAGATGATCACGTGTTTTTTCCTTTCAGTTTGTTTATATGGTGTATTACATTGACAGATTTTTGTATGTTGAACCACCCCTGAATGTCTGGTTGAATCCTACTTGATAATGGTGGATGATTTTTTGATATGTTCTTGGATTCGGTTTGTCAGTATTTTACTGAGTATTTTTTGTATCAATGTTCATGAGGTATATTGGTCTGTAATTCTCTTTCTCTGTTGCCTTTTTTGTGGTTTGAGTATCAGTGTAAACATAGGCTCATAAAAAGAATTTTACAATGTTCCTTCTGTTTATATTGTGTGGAAGAATTTGAGGAGTATTTGTATTAGCTTTTCTGTGAAATTCTGAGCTGAAACCATCTGGTCCTGGGCTTTTTTTGTTGCCAGACTATGAATGATTGTTTCTATTTCTTTAGGGGATATTGGTCTATTATAATTGTTTATCTTGTCTTGATTTACTTTTGATATGTAGTACTTATCCAGAAAATCGACCATTTCTTTTACATTTTCCAATTTTGTGAAGTACAGGTTTTTGAAATATGACCTAATGATTTCTCTGGATTTCCTCAGTGTCTGTTGTTATCTTTCCTGTTTAATTTCCGATTTCGTTAATTTGGATATTATTTCTCTGCCTTATGGTTATTTTGGATATGGGTTTGTCTATCGTGTTGATTTTCTCAAAGAACCAACTTTTTGTTTAATTGATTCTTTGTATTGTTCTCTGTTTCTGTTTTATTGATTTTAGCTCTCAGTTTGATTATTTCCTGTCATTTATTCCTCCTGGGTGCATTTGCTTCTTTTTGTTCTAGAGCTTTCAGGTGTGATGTTAAGTTGCTAGTGTGATATTTCTCCATATTCTCTATGTACACATTTATTGCTTTCATGGTGTCTCATAAGTTTGGGTATGTTGTTCATTCATTTAATTGAATTTTAGGAAGTCTTTAATTGCTGTATTTCTTCCTTGACCCTTTGGTGATTCAGTTGAGTGTTGTTCAGTTTCCATGAGTTTTGTAGGCTTTCTGTAATTTGTGGTGGTGTTGAATTCTAACTTTAATCCAAGGTGATTCAATAAGATACACGGGGTTATTCCAACTTTTTTGTATCCGTTGAGATTTGCCTTTTGACAGAGTATATTGTAGCTAGAGTTTTCCTGCCTTGCCCACAGTCAGGACAAATCTTTGTCACCCGCCAGTCCCACAGCCGCTCAGACCCAACCAAGTAAACACAGAGACTTATATTGCATACAAACTGTATGGCCGTGGCAGGCTTCTTGCTAACTGTTCTTATAGCTTAAATTAATACATTTCCATAAGTCTAAACCTTGCCACGTGGCTGGTGGCTTACTGGCGTCTTCACATGCTGCTGGTCATGGCGGCGGCTGCAGTGTCTCTCTGCCTCAGCCTTCTGCTTCCCACAATTCTCCTCTCTCCTTCTCCCACCTACTTCCTGCCTGGCCACTGGCCAATCAGTATTTTATTTATTGACCAATCAGAGCAATTTGACATACAGACCGTCCCACAGCAGTATATGGTCAATTTTAGAGAATGTTCCAGGAGGTCCTGAGAAGAAGGTTTATTCTTCTGTGTTTGGGTGAAATGTTCTATAGATGTCTATTAAGCCCTTTTGCATCATTATATCTGTTAGTTCTGCTATTTCTCCTAATAGTCTTTCTTTTTTTTCTGTATGTTTGGTGTTTTGATTATTATTTGGTGACAGGACTTTTTTTTGTCTAGTCTATTTGGTGTTCTCTAAGCTTCTTGTATCTTTATAGGCATGTCCTATAGGTTGGGAAAGTTTTCTTCTACGATTTTTGTTGAATATATTTTCTGTACCATTGATCTTGAATTTTTTTCCATCTTCTATCACAATTATTCTTATGTTTGGTCTTTTCATGGTGTCCCAGATTTCCTGGATGTTTTCTGTTAAGAATTTGTTGGATTTAACATTTTCATTGACCTATGAATCTATTTCCCCTATTGTATCTTCAATACCTGAGAGTCTCTCTTTTTGTTGTTTATGCTTGGCTCTGTAGTTCCTGTTCATTTATCCAGATTTTCCATTTTCAGAATTCCCTAGGTTTGTGTTTCCTTTATTGCTTCTACTTCAGTTTTCAATTTGAACTGTTTCTTTCACCTGTCTGATTGGTTTTTTTTCTTGGCTTTCTTTAAGGGATGTATTGATTTCTTCCAATTTTTTTTCATCTTTTCCTGAATTTCTTCAAGAGAATTTTTCATTTCCTCTTTAAGGGCCTCTATCATATTCATAAAATTATTTCTTAAAGATCATTTTCTACTGGTTCATCTGCATTGGGATGTTCAGGTCTTGCTGTTACAGAAAAACTGGGTTCTTGTGGTGCCTTATTGATCTTTATGTTGTTGAATGTATCCTTACAGTGCTATTTACACATCTGGGTTTGGGATAACTATAGGAACAGTTGTTGACTCTTGTTTTATCGTTGTTCTATGAGTCTTTTGTTCCTTTATTATCTGTTTCATTTATTGTCTTTTGGCCTGAATGGCCAAGAGTTCTGGTGATTGGCTGGTTGTCAGGTCAAGTAGGGTTGTTTCAGCTGAGGTTTGTGGGCATTTGGGTTCCTAGGTCCAGTATGTTGTCCAGTTCTTCTGGCTGGTGTGGGCCTTACTTGTGCCTAGGGGGTCTGTTCTTCCAACTGGTAGGGTTGTACCTGTACCTATGGAGTCTGTTCTTTAGGTTGTGCCTGTGCCTGTTGTTCCAACTGGTGTGAGTGGTGCTTGTACCTACAGGATCTGCTGATGCTGCTGGAGTGGTCTGTTTATGGGGAGGCTGCTCTTCTTTCATTTGGTGCAGGTGGTTCTTATGCCTCTAGAGGCTGCTGACTTTTCAGGGTATAGTTGGCCAGGGGGAGGATGATGGCCTTGGTGGGTCTTACAAGTTACAGGGTCCAGTGGGTGGTAGCAATGGTGGTGTGGCCTGCCTGCAGGGCTCTTACCTGTTGGCTACCTACTGGAGCTGAGATGGGAGTAGGAGCCTAGTGCCTAGTGCCTAGGGACTGGGGCAGTTTAGCTGGGAGACCAGTCACTTACCTGCTGTGGGATTTCTTTCTGTATGCTGTGAATATGTGTTGCTCTGATTGGTTGATAAATAAAATGTTGATTGGCCAGTAGCCAGGGAGGAAGTATAGGTGGGATAAGCAGACAAGGAGAATTATGGGAAGAGGAAGAGCAGAGTCAGGAGTCACCAGCCAGACACAGAGGAAGCAAGATGTGAAGGCAGAACTGAGAAAAGGTACCAAGCCACATGGCTAAACATAGATAAAAATAATGGGTTAATTTAAGTGTAAGAGCTAGTCAGTAATAAGCCTGAGCTAATAGCCAAGCAGTTATAATTAATACAAGCCTCTGTGTGCTACTTGGGGGATGCAAGTGGGAGAGATTTGTCCTGGCTGGCTTGTTTTCTAGATATACATAGATATATTTCAATTAGGTAGGTAATCTTCAAACATTTCAAAGATCTACAGAATATGGCATTTAAAATGTTTTAAAAACTTAGATTTTTCTGGACAATGAGACACATTTGCTCCTGGCAGCACCGATTTACTTCAAAGAGGTAAATGGGCATTGAAGACACTCTATATGGAGTTTATCTTCTTCTTGGCAAAAATAGCCATTTGGGCAAGAAACTGCTCTTGTCTGGACTGCTTTAAAAATGTTTATATGCAAATGACAAACTGGTTGAGAAATAAATTGGGGAAACAACACCCTTCACAATGGCCACAAATAATATATCTTGGGATAACTGTAACCAAGTAAGTGAGTGACTTTAAGATTTTGAAGAAGGAAATTGAAGAAGGCACAAGAATATGGAAAGGTCTTCCATGTTCATAGATCAGCAGGATTAATGTAGTAAAAATGGATATTCTATCAAAAGTAATCTACAGATTCAATGAAATCCCCATTAAAAATTCCAACAGTCCTGTAAAAATTCCTTTACAGTCCTTGAAAGAATAATACTCAGCTTCATATGGAAAAACAAAAAATCCAAGGCAGCTAAGAAACGATCCTATATAATAAAAGAACTTCCAGAGATATCACCATTCCTGATTGCAAGCTATACTACAGAACTCTAGTAATGGCATGATATTGGCATAAAGACATGTGGATCAATGGAATCAAATAGAAGCCCCAGGCATAAGTCCACATGCCTATTAACACCTGAAAAAATTTTTTTTAATAAAGAAGCCAGAAATATACAATGGAAAAAAGAAAGCAGTGGGAGCAGGGCCTGTCTCTTACTCTTTTGCCTACTTGTGTGACCCTTCTCCTCCTTCAGGTTGCTTGTGTTTGGTGGATGTCCCTGAGAAGCCTGATTTGACCCAAGGCCCATTCCATGAAATAGAACCCATACCTGACACTGTTTGGGTGACCAATAACCTTTGACTAGAAAGCCAAGACACTTAAAGTAAACCCAAATATTGCTATTTTAACAAACAAAACAAACTAAGACAGAATACATAGCAATAAAATGACTCCTAATGGTATTAGACATAGATCATTGCTTTACTCAGACATCATCAGAGAAATTTCTTCTAGAGCAGATGGGAACAAATGCAGAGACCCACAGCCAGACATTATACAGAGAGCGAGAAACCTTGGAATACTTGACCCTAAAATGGATGTGTCTATCAACCCCCCCCCCCAGGACTCAGGAAACCTTTTAAGAGAGAAGGCAGAAAGTATAAGAGCCAGAGGGATTGGAGGTCACCAAAAGACCAATGTCCTCTAACTTAACATGATCAAAGCACATAGGAACTAACAGAGACTGCAGCAGCATGCATAGGGTACTTCATGGCTCTGTATCAGGTCCTCTGTGTATATTTTATGGTTTCCAGTTTAGTGTTTTGGATCTCTGCTTCTTGTGCTTTCCCTTAGGCTCTTTTTCTTCTGTTTGTTTTGTCCAATTTAGATGTCTTAGTTTTGTTTTGTCTTATTATATTATTTATCATCCCTTATTAGCCTGTTAGTGTCCTAATGAGAAACAGAAAGGTAGTGAATCTTGGTGGGATGGTAGGTGGGGAGAAAATGGGAAGAGCAGATGGAGGGAAAATAGTAATCAGGATATATTATGTGAGAAAAATATCTATTTTCTTTTTTTATTAAGAAAACATTTTCATTTATTTTCCACACCAATCAAAGATCTCCCTTTTCTGTGGATATCACTCTGTATGCTGTGAATGTGTTACTCTGATTTGGTTGATAAATAAATGTTGATTAGCCAGTAGCCAGGCAGGAAATATAATGTAGGTGGGATAAGCAGAGAGAACTCTGGGAACAGGAAGGCTGAGTCAGGAGTCACCAGCCAGACACAGAGGAAGCAAGATGTGAAGGCAGAACTTAGGAAAGGTACCAAGCCATGTGGCTAAACATAAATAAGAATTATGGGTTAGTTTAAATGTAAGAGATAGTAAGTAGTAAGCCTGAACAAATAGCCACACAGTTTTAATATAAACCTCTTATGTGTTTATTTGGTTCTGAGCAGCTGCTGACCCCAGGTGGGACTGGAGAAAACTCCAGCTACACCCCTCTTTCCTCCTCCTGCCCCCAGCCTCCCCTCCTAACTCATTCCCCTCTACAAGAAGGCAAGGCCTCCCATGGGGAGGCACATTCAGTAGAAGCAAGTCCAAACCCTTCACCGTACCTCAAGGCTGCACGAAGCATCCCATCATAGGTAGTGGGCTCCACAAAGCCCACTCGTGCACCGGAGATGAATTCTGATCCTACCTCCAGGGGCCCTCCCAAGCAGATCAAGCTACACAACTGTTTCACCATGCAATTGGCCTAGTCCAGTCCCATGTAGGCTCCACAGCCATTGATCCAACTTTCATGAGTTCCCACTAGTTTGGTTTGGTCGTCCCTGCATGCTTCCCCACCATGATTCTGAAGTACTTGCTCATAGAATCCCTTTTCTTTCTCTTTGACTAGACTCCTAGAGCTCTGTCTAGTGATTGGCTGTGTATTTACATCTTCTTCCATCAGTCATTGGAGAAAAGTTCTGTGATGACAGTTAGGGTATTCACCGGTCTGATCTCTGGGGCAAGCCAGCTAAGTTGAGGCACCCTCTCCACTATTTCTAGTAGTACAAGCTGGGGTCATCCTTGGGGATTCCTGGCAACTTCCCTAGCACTGGGTTTTTCTCTATCCCCATGATGTCTCTCTCCATCATGGTATCTCTCTCATTGCATTCCCCCTCCCTCCCTTTTTCAGTTAAATCATCCCATCCCCTTATGCTCTTATCCCCTATTCTCTACCCTCCATTGCCCACCCCTCACCCCCAGTCTACTCATGGAGATCTCATCTATTTCCCCTTTCCAGTGTGGTCCATACATCCCTCTTTGGGTCTTCCCTGTTAGTTAGCTTCTCTGGAGTGGTGGGTTGTTGCCTGATTACCCTTTGCTTTATATCTAGTATCTACTTATGAGTGAGTACATACCATGTTTGTCCTTCTGAGTCTGGGTTACCTCACTCAGGATGATATTTTCTAGTTCTATCCATTTGCCTGCAAACCTCATGATGTCATTGTTTTTCTCTGCTGAGTAGTACTTAACTGTGTATATGTCCCACATTTTCTGTATCCATTCTTCAGTTGTGATGCATCTAGGTTGTTTCCAGGTTCTGGCTATTACAAATAATGTTGCTATGAACATAGTTGAGCATATGTCCTTGTGGTATGATTGAGTATTCTTTGAGTATATGCCCAAGAGTAGTATAGCTGGGTCTTGAGGTAGATTAATTCCCAATTTTCTGAGACACTGCCACACTGATTTCCAAAGTGGCTGTATCAGTTTGCACTCCCAGCAACAGTGTAGGAATGTTTCCCTTGCTCCATATCCTCTCCCACAAAAATTGTCTGTGGTGCTTTTTATCTTAGCTGTTCTGGCAGGTGTAAGATGGTATCTCAGAGTCATTTTGATTTGCATCTCCCTGATAATTAAGGATGCTGAGCAATTCCTTAAATGTCTTCCAGCCATTTGACATTCTTCCTTTGAGAATTCTCTGTTTAGTCCTATAGCCTATTTTCTAATTGCATTGTTTGTTATTTTGATGTCTTGTTTCTTGATTTCTTTATATATTTTGGAGATCAGCCCTCTGTCAGATGTGGGGTTGGTGAAAATCTTTTCCCATTCTGTATGCTGTCATTTTGTCTTATTTACTGTGTCCTTTGCTTTACAGAACCTTCTCAGTTTCAGGAGGTCCCATTTATTAATTGTTGTTCTCAGTGTCTGTGCTATTGGTGTTATATTTAGGAAGTGGTCTCCTGTGCCAATGCATTCAAGACTATTTCCTACTATCTCTTCTATCAGGTTCAGTGTAACTGGTTTTATATTGAGGTCTTTGATCCACTTGGACTTGAATTTTGTGCTTGGTGAAGATATGGATTTATTTGCAATCTTCTACATTTTGACATCCAGTTATGCCAGCACCATTTGTTGAAGATGCTTTCTTTTTTTCATGGTACAGTTTTGTCTTCTTTATTAAAAATCAGGCATTCATAGGTGTGTGGGTTAATGTCAGGGTCTTCAATTCGATTCCATTTGTCCACATGTCGGTTTTTATGCCAATACCAAGCTGTTTTTATTACTATAGCTCTATAATAGAGCTTGAGGTCAGGGATTGTGATGCTTCTAGAAGTTGCTTTATTGTACAGGATTGTTTTAGCTATCCTGAGTTTTTTGTTTTTCCATATGAAATTGAATATTGTTCTTTCCAGGTCTGTGAAGAATTGTGTTGGGATTTTGATGGGGATTGCATTGAATCTGTAGATTGTTTTTGGTAAGATTGCCATTTTTACTATGTTAGTCCTGCCTATCCATGAGCATGGGAGATCTTTCCATTTTCTGATATCTTCTTCAATTTCTTTCTTCAGAGACTTAAAATTCTTGTCATATAGGTCTTTCACTTGCTTAGTTAGAGTTACTCCAAGGTACTTTATATTATTTGTGGCTATTGTAAAGGGTGATGTTTCTTTAATTTCTTTCTCAGCCCTTTTATTATTTGTATTTATTATTTGTATCAGAGGGCTATTGATTTTTTTGAGTTAATCTTGTATCCTTCCACATTACTGAAGGTATTTTTCAGCTGTAGGAATTCCTTGGTCAAAATTTTGGGGTCACTTATGTACACTATCATATCACCTACAAATAGTGAATGTTTGACTTCTTCCTTTCCAATTGGTATCTCCTTTTGTTGTCTTATTGCTCTAACTAGAACTTTGAATACTATATTAAATAAATATGGGTAGAGCGGACAGCCTTGTCTTGTTCCTGATTTTAGTGGAATCACTTTGAATTTCTCTCCATTTAATTTGATGTTGGCTGTTGGCTTGTTGTAAATTGCCTTTATTATGTTTAGGTATGTTCCCTCTATTCCTGATCTCTCCAAGACCTTTATCATGAAGAGGTGTTGGATTTTGTCAAATGCCTTTTCAGCATCTAGTGAGATGATCATGTGGTTTTTTTCTTTCAGTTTGTTTATATGGTGTATTACATTGACAGACTTTTGTAAGTTGAACAATCCTTGCATCTCTGGGATGAAGTCTACTTGATCATGGTGGATAATGTTTTTCATGTGTTCTTGGAGTCTGTTTGCCAATATTTTACTGAGTATTTTTGCATCAATGTCCATGAGGGAGATTGTTCTGTAATTCTCTTTCTTTGTTGTATCTATGTTTGGCTTGGGAATCAGAGTAACTGTAGCCTTATAAAAGGAGTTTGGTAATATTCCTTCTGTTTCTATTTTATGGAACAATTTGAAGAGTATTGATATTAACTCTTCTTTGAAGATTTGATAGAATTCTGCATTGAAACCATCTGGTCCTGGGCTTTTTTTGGTTGGGAGACTTTTAATGACTGTTTCTATTTCCTTAGGGTTATTGGTCTATTTAAATGGTTTATCTGGTCTTGATTTAACTCTGGTATGTGGTACCTATCCAGAAAACTGTCCATTTCTTTTACATTTTCCAGTTTTGTGGAGTACAGGTTTTTGAAGTATGACCTGATGATTCTCTGGATTTTCCTGTTGTCTGTTGTTTTCTCTCCCTTTTTATTTCTGATTTTGTTAATCGGATGCTCTCTCTGCCTTTTGGTTAGTCTGGATAAGGGCTTGTCTGGGTAAGGTTCTGGTGATGCCATATTGTTCCTTATGTGTTGTATGCATTTTTGCACTGGTGTCTACCCATCTCTTCCTCCAATAGATACAAAAGGTGCCTGTGTCTGAGCGAACTGCTATTGGTCCAATCTGTGCTTGCTGTGTTTGTATATCAGGGGGCCCCTGTGGGTCCAATCATTGCTCTTGGTCTAATTGGAGCTGTCAGATTTTGCATCTCTGGGAGCTGCTCTTGGTCCAATCCAAGATAGCTGATTCTGTGGCTCACGGAGCTGCTCTTGGTATTATCAGGGCTGTTGGTCCAGTCAGAGCTGATAGATTCTGTGTCTCAGGAAGCATCTTTTGGTTCAATGAGAGCTGGCAGCTTGGTTTCCGTGTCCCAGGAAGTTACTGGGGTCACAGGAGGATAGGTACTGGGGTAGGGCATAGGACTTGTAAGCTGTAGGGTCCGATGGGGGGTTTTGGTGGGGGAAGGGATTCTTGCAGGATTTTTCCCTGCTGGCCAGCAACTAACTGAGTCAGAGTTGAGTGGGGGTTCCCGGGGACTGGCTGTGTCCTAGGACCTGGGTCCTAGAGGCAGGACTCTCTGGGTGGGAGAAGAGTCACTCACCTCTTGGTCCAATGAGAGTTGGCAGTTGGGTTTCTGTGTCTCAAGAAGTAACTGGGGTCCCAGGTGGATGGGAATTGGGGTGGGGCAAGGAACTTATAAATTGCAGGGTCCGATGGGGGGTTTTGGTGTGTGTGGGAGCCTTCCCACAGGAGTTTTCCCTGCTGGCTGGCAACTGGGTCAGAGTTGGGTGGGGGTTCCTGGGGACTGGATGTGTCCCAGGACCTGGGTCCTAGAGCGTAAATATGTACTTTTTATATGTACTCTTTTTAGCCCTTCCATTGTGTGACAGACCCATCACAATGTTTTGTTCTTTTCCATAGGTCCTTCAGCAGCCATCCACTAGCCTCTCCTGAGCCCCCCATCCTCTGCAACCTCTGGAAACCTTTTTTCTTTTGTCTATAGTAAGACTGGCTTTTTTAGAATTCCAGGTATGAGAGAATTATCAAGCTGGTGTTTCTGTGTCTTCTTTATCTCACTTAACAACATGACTTCGGCTTAGATTCACTTTGTTGTTAGTGCCGAATTTTATCCATTGTATGCAAGAATGTGATTGTAAGTGCAACACATCATCTTATCTACTCATCTGTCATCAGACACCTAGATTGTTCTCACTTGGCACTTTTTGTTTGTGCTGCAATGGCCAAGGGACAGATGGATTTCCAATGTACTAGTTTATTTCCTTTGGCTCTATACGCTATCTTGGGATTTCTCAAGAGCTTGTGCTGTGTTTTCCATAATGGGTTTTCTAAAGTGCTTTCCCACCACAGCCTGTGTTTCCTTTCTTCCTGTTTCACCAACTCTTGCTATCGTTTGTCTTTTTGACACTAGCCATTTTAAGTGCAGCTTGGTGGTATCTCATTGAGGTGTAGACTTGCCCATTTTAAATCGGATTTTGGTTGTTTTTATTATTGAGTTGATGGACTACCTTGTACAATCTAGATATTACCCACTTGTTAGATGCAGTATTTGCAAACAGCTTTCCCATCCCATGTGCTGCCTCGGCATTCTTTGTTTCCTTTGTCTTGCAGAAGCTTTCTAGCTTGATGTGGTCCATTTGCTTTTGGGCTCTTTGCAACAAACTCATGCTGACTTCATTGTTCTCTTTATGCTTCTTTCTGGTACTTTTGTATTCTCTCACACATAACATTTAGAAAGTATTTTCTCATATTGTATTTTAAGTAAAATTTTTCTGCCTTCACTTTCCTCCCCCACTCTCCTTCAAATTCATGGCTATTTTTAGTCAATTATTATTGTATACACACACACACACACACACACACACACACACAGACACACATATACACAAATATACATATATAAATATATTCCTAAATATAACCTGTTGAGTTCAGATAATGTTATTTTAATATGTTTTCAGGACTGATCTATTGGCACTGGAGAAACAGTTGGTATGCTCCTTCCTGAGTAGGACTATCTCCTGCTCCAAATTTTACTAATGAGTTCTTTGGATTTTCATCGATTAGAGTTGTTTTTTCTGTGTCAGAAGATTGTGGATATTTTTTTAAAAATGTAAATACCAAATTAAGTGTACCCTTGAAACATTCTTTTTTAGAATGTACTAACTCAAAATTAGATAAAAATACAGACAGCTTCATTATTTCAAAAATCTAAACCAGGGAACATTTATAAAGATGGCCAATAAGAGAATAATTCAAGGCCAGTGAGCATGTCTATTGGATAAAAGAGTTTGAGGTCAAGTCCAATTCCTTGTACCCACAGTTGAATGAGAGAATGGACTCCCACCTCTATGTTTATCTGTGTCATGTGCACCCCAACTGAAAAAATAAAGTTTCAAACTAAATCCATGCAGTGAAGTGTGACCATTTAGATGAAGGGAGTAACCTAACATATTAAAATGTGCGCGCTGTATGTGTTTCATTGAAGGAAGCTTCAAGTAGCCACATCATGTGCAACACTTTACCATCTTACAGAGTAAAGAAGACCGTGTGAATGCATTAAAACACACCAAAACATCTGTGTCAGACTGTCAGAGCCAGTTGCCATTGGCCAGTGGAATTGTATGTTCAGATAGTTAAAAGGATGAGGACTAGAAGTTTCTTTTGATAAGTTATTGTAGGTCACATGCACTTACTTAAAAAGAATAAATGCAATGAAACCAGAAAGTTATGTTAACATTCTTCTGTGAGGAGCAGGGGGAGGAGATGACTCATAGCAAGATAAAGAGCAGGTGGCTCCCATTTCTCTTGTGCAGGTCCTGCAGACAGAGACTAGTGATGACTGACGCATAAAGATCAGGGCATGTGCCTTTGCTTCCAAGTCCTCTTTGCTCTTGTTCCCATGAACAGTCTGACGAAGCTCCAGACTTCTGAGAAGCTTCAATCCTTGAATTTTCTGTGTGGATGTGTGTTCTGGCAGTTCCCCCACAGCTGAGTAGCCCTGCCATGCTGTATTTGTCAGATCCCAGGAACTGGCCGCTCTTGCTTTATAGAGTTCTGTTGTTGTGATGGGACCCCTCTGAGCTCAGGCACTGTGTCATGTGATGCAATTTCTCATGAAGACTGTAGGCTGAAGGGAAAGGTACACAGTGCAAGTGAAGATATTGGCAAACAACTAAGAGCAGGATAGTATCTTCAGGGATGAGGGAAGATGGGTAATGGGACAAGACATAAAAGTACAGCAGCAGGAAGTTCAGGGGCCAGTAATAGTATATTTCCTATGTTGTTTGCTAAGCCTCAAAGTAGGTTATTGCACTTTCTAACTTTGGTTTTTAAGAAATTAAACAGAGGGTGCAGATGTAGCTCAGTTGGTAGAGTGCTTGCTTGCCTAGCATGTACAAGGCTCTGGATTTGATCCCTAGCATTGTAGAAACAAGCTGCAGGCCTGTTCTCCCAGCATCCCGGCATGTAGGAGGTAGAAACAGGAGTTCAAGGTCATCCTCAGTAACATAGTGAGTTTGAGGCTATCCTGGGCTACACGAGATCCTGTTTTGGTAGCAATTGCCTGCATTGTTTATGGTCTCCTGGCAAGCAGGTAGGGGTGATAGCCCTCCCAGCAAGACCTTATTGCTGAAAGTGCCATAGATCTGGTTTCAGGACAGAGAAATCACGCAGGAACTGGGCTGGAGGCTTCCCTCCTGCTGGGTAGATTTCGCAGTGCTGGAATGTGCTATGCAGACTGCTGAGATGAATTGTTTTTCATAGTCTTACTCCTCTGGGGCCACTGAGTGACAGCTACTCATAAGTCTCACCAGGTGAGGCAACTGGGGTAACAGTGGCAAGTCTTTCACAATGTATCAACTTTGTGATTGGATTTGATGCTCACTCCACAGGAGAGCAGTCACATGTGCACTGCAAAACTGGCCCAAAGCCTGTGGCTAGGGAGGCCCTAGACCATAATGAGGAAGCTATCACTGTTGTTTTGCTAAATGGACGTCATGTGTTTGTCACATTGCCTTCTAGATAACAAGGCGCAGAAAACTGTGCTGCTGCCATCTTTGATCAAAGAAGCTTCTTTTGTAGTGGTCCGTGGTAATTGTGGAGACTCATAACTGGTCAAGTATAGAGAAAGAGTGTTGGGTTCCTAGTGACAAACAGCATGTCTGTACCACATCCTCTTAGACTCTGGGAACATCACAGAAAGTCTGCTTAGAAGGTCTGTTATTGCTACAGCCAAGAAAAAAACCAGGAAAATTTGCAACAAAAACTGCTAGTGTTGCACCCGTTTCACAAAACCCCCAGAGACCACCAAGGAGCTGGTTTCCGATGCAAGCACATAAGGGTCCTTTTATTCAGGTTCAACCTGGGCCACCTCACAGCAGATGGTCACTTTGCTCTTCGTTTGCTGTGTCCTAGTTTTCACCCATTGCTTCAGTGCTCTTTTTCTTTTGTGAGAAATGACAAATGACAAGATGAAACACACATCACCAGCAAGAAAAGTTAGCTCTGAGAAATGGTAGTTACCAGAGATAACAAAAATAAGTAACAGCATCACTGCACAAATGTGCAGGGGATGTCAAAGTCCCTGACATTTTACCTTATTTCTCTTATTTTCATAGACCATAGCCAACAAATTTACACCACTTCTGTTAAGAACTTTTTAAAGAAACTGAGATGCATGATATATAGATGAACTAGAAGAACATATTTTATTTTCACCAAAAATAGCTGCTGATGCTATTCTCTTCCTGAGTCCATGCTTCTAAAAGATTCAGAGATGCCTGGACGGCTTTTACAAGGACTCCATCCTATTTCTTGCACAGACAGCCAACATGACACATAGTTAATGCAGTGACTAGCTCCTGACTGTTTCTTCAAGCCTGGGCCTGAAAGTTGTGTGCTGCTAGAGCAGGATCCTATTTACTTTCCTGTTACTGTGACAAATACCATGACCAAGGCAACTTATAGAAGAAATAATTTATTTTGGCTTATGGTTTCAGAGAGTTAGAGTCTGTGATGGTAGGGCAGAGGCAGCAGGAGCAGGAAGCTGAGAGCTCATGTCTAGAACCACAAACACAGAGCAAAGCAAGGAAACTAGAAGTAGGTGGAGGTTTTACTCTAAAAAGCCCACTCTAGTAATGCATTTCCTCCATCAAGGCTCTACTTCTAAACCTGCTGTAAGAGGACCACCAGCTGGGGAGCCAAGTACTTAAATGCCCAAGACTATGGGAGACATTTCTCACTGAAACCACCACAACCAGCAATGACCTTCCTGGAGAGTGGTGCAGGGACACTGTCCTCTCTCTTTCCTTTACTCACTTTGATGTTGTGTCTTCTTTGTTCTGTACCTGAGGGCAACTCTGCTGCTGAACACAGACTTGTGAGAGTGGTGTTCTCCCATACAGGAAAGAGAGGAGGTAACATGGAACAAGCATTTCTTCCTTCACTGGGAGGTGGAGAAGAAGGGAGCCATTTCTTAATACACAACTGCACACAGAGGACCTCTGGGGGTTGTCTCAGGGAAACTGAGACATGCCAATCTACCTTTGGCGGCTTTGCCATAGTGTATTATATTTTGTTCTGCAAGAGTGATATTTTGATGACCAAAGCAATTTTAGAATCTCTTGGGATCCACGGGAATATCTGAGTTCTGTCTGCAGAGGCATGTAGAGAGAGAACATGCTTTGGGGACAAGCATAGGTAAAAGAAATTGTATTACATCTGGGGAAGTACACAGTAGTAAGAGCTGTAGGACTCTGATAAACAGAGAGTGTACACTTACACGGCTGTGTTTTGAGAAATTTTGATTTTCATGTGAGAAGTTAGATATAGGGATATTATTTCAGTTAACAAAAAATCTCATTATTACAAAAATATTTTATAAGAAAGATAGTGTGCTCTTCTGATATCCATTTGGTATAAGTTACAGGTGCAGATTGTGGGTGCTTGCTAGTATGGCATTGTAATATAGTGGGGAAAAACTTGCACCTAGAGCTCCATGATTTCAAATCCAGTCTTAAAAGCTTTATCTCTTGCTGCCTGCCCATCCGCTGTTGTCCTTTCCCTTACAGTTGAGAATATCAGAAAGTTGTCTGTTGTCTTTCCACTTTGTGATCTTTTGATGCGTTTAGAAGTGATTCCTCACACTGGAATCAAAGCTACTCTCTGGGGAAACCATTAGGGAGACCTCAAAATTGAGAGAAGTCTGACAAAATCAATAGAGAACAAAGTTTAGCCTCTTCAAGCCACATGTTTGTTTCTCATTTCTTAGCTTTACATCACAACTTATATTCTGTCCTTAGCCTATAAGTTGAGTGAGCTTAGCAGCTGGGTACACAGGTCACATTCAACTGGGAGCTCCATCAAGACCCAAAGTGATCTTTTATTATTATAATTTTACAATTATCATGACCTTCTAAAGTATTTTAAACTCAATTATATTTCAATAATAACAAAAGGAACTGACTGAGAATGAGTTAGAGCTGAGCATATCTCACCCAGTAAGAGGGATAGCATAGGAAATATTTTCCCTTTCATTGATGTAATATGAGGGTAACTATAAATGAAAAATGCATTTCTCATTATGAGTCTCATGGTCAAAACCCACAGTTAAGCTAGCAGGAGATCTGTGGTGCAAGCCCCCACCCCAAAATGACCATGACATTGACTAATCAAAAGAGGGCAAATTGAGTTGAAGAGGAGTGAGTAGTCATACTAGAAGAATAGAGGACAGAGAAAGAATATTGCTGTGGAGCCTTTCAAGGAGGTTGGAAAGAGAGAGACAGACAGAGACAGCGAGAGACAGAGACAGATACACAGAGACACAGAGACAGAGCAATAGAAAGACAGTGTGTGTGTGTGTGTGTGAGAGAGAGAGAGAGAGAGAGAGAGAAAGAGAGAGAGAGAGAGAGAGAGAGAGAGAGAGAGAGAGAGAGAGAGAGAGAGTTGATGTTTCTCCAGATCTGTTAATAGATTGTTGGTGATTTCCAACATAAGACACATATCCCCCTACATCCTTTCTAATTCTGAGCATTTCATAAAATTCTTCCAATAAGAAGTCTCCCTTTGTGAGTAACTTTCAGCTAAGAAGATGTGCCTCAGATAACAGGCTTGAGCATTCCCATCATTAAGAGAATACTTTGCATTACAGTTGGAAGCCTGAGCAATCAGGGTTCACTATGCCTCCCATTTGTGTTTTAATTTTTTTATAGAACCTTGCTACCAATAAAGCATATTTAGAGGTGACAACAAACTTTGTGTCCTCCAGGGGAGGAGAGAGGCTATTTCAGGATGTTTTTCTCAGAGCTCTTCAGAGGCTCTGCTCCCAAGACAGGGCTTAGCTTCCTCCCCAGCCATTCTCACAGGATGTGTTGGGTTGACTGAGGTTAATGCATAAATAAAGTTTATAAGGCACAAGTTCAGAACCATTTCCACAGAGAAAATGACACAGTAAGACAAAACTGCTTTAACAAAAATAAATGTGTGTTTTTCTACATAACAGTCTAATAACTGTGGTGTGTAAGAACAGCAAGAGACTCTTTGATGGCAGAGGTCAGGTTCAGCAGTACTTCCTTGACTGATTCAAGATAGCTATTCTATGTTGTATGGTAAAAGAAAGTTAATGTGATCATAGGCTAATTACCATTTACAAAGTAATTTTACAACTTGGAAAGAATCTCAGTCCCCAATTAAACAGACAAAATTGTATATATGATGAACACAGACATACATAAAACTTCAAGTACAGTCATAGGGGCAAATAAATAATTGTCATCTTATTATGTTTTATAATGAATGCATAGCTATTTTGCAATGAGAGACAGAATAATATCCATAAGAGTCTAATAAAAATCTCCTTAACATTAACAAACATCATTATTCTAATGAGTTAATTATGGTGTTAGCTACCACTGAAAGAGCCTTTGGGAGATTTGCACATATCAAACACTCACTGGAATATTTAATGTAGTACTTGAAAATGGAAGATCAATTATATGTACATATAAAATAGAGTATATACCAAAGTCCAATTATAAAAGATAATTTTCACTAGTCACCTAGAACATCTGGCAGTAACTAGAAACAGATGCTTGTTAGCATAAGAAATATAGTCCCAATATATTGGAAAGTCAATTACTTTGAAAAATATCACAGGACATTAATGACTCCAGTCTGTCTAATGACTCTTTATTGCACTAAAGATTTGTCTTAAATTGTTCCTATTAATATGTAAGCTCTTATATTTAAACCATAGAACTAGTGAATATAATTTTAAAAACTGCTAAATTTAACATGTAATCTACACAACAAAAGTTTTAAGTGTCCAGCTCAATGAATTTTAATGACTGTACTCTTACAGCCATTGTCTTAATTCTGGTGTAACACATTTCTATCACTTCAAATCACCCCTTCACAGGCAAGCCCCTTCTTACTCGTCAAACGCCAGAAACCATCAGTCTTTAACTACTATATTTTAAAAAGCCCCTAACTCAACATTATAAAACAGTTTGGTATCTAATTTCCCTCACTTAACAAAATGCTTTTGAGACTGATACAATATCTCTTATACCCATAGACCCTTTTTGTTGCTTTATTGACTGCATATGGAAACATTTCCCCATTCATCCATGGGTTCTGGAGAGAATAAATCTGGTTGTAATATTTGGGACCAGGGCACTAGACATGCTTTAGTTTTGCAAATGTCAAGGCATCCCATGAAGGCATTGCATATATGCTTACCTCTAGACTATCTATTGTGCTGTGTAGAGAATATGTTTGTATATGGATACACTTGCAACAGAAACGTACAAATGAAGTAGAAGTCTTCAATTTTGTTCTTTAAAAAACTTTGTAGGTTGGGCTGAAGAGATGGACCAGGAGTTAAGAACACTTTCTGCTCTTTCAGAGGACAGGCTTTTGATTCTTAGTGCCTATCCTAGGCAGCACACAACCATCTGTAACTCTAGCTCTAGACTCTAGAGGATCCAATACCCACTTTAATCTCTCCTGGCACCTGCATAGATGTGTGTGCACATGCACATATCCTTAAATAAAAATAAGTCTAAAGTGTTGATTCTTTGTTTGAAACAGGGTCTTACTGTGTAACCCTGCCTAGCCTGTAATTCACTATGTAGCTCAGGTTAGCCTTGGCTCATAGAGATCCATGTACCTCTACCTCTGGAGTGCTGTGAGTA
The DNA here is from genome assembly GCF_049852395.1 of Peromyscus maniculatus bairdii. Classification (NCBI taxonomy): domain Eukaryota; kingdom Metazoa; phylum Chordata; class Mammalia; order Rodentia; family Cricetidae; genus Peromyscus; species Peromyscus maniculatus. The sequence goes on along the minus strand of NC_134852.1, from coordinate 56,627,124 downwards.
AATGTGTGCATTACTATACCTGACCAAGACAGAACTTAAAAAAATTGCTTAGGTGCTCTAGAAATTTTCATTTCTAAAGAAGTTTGTTAGGGTTGAAACAAAGACTTTACTGAATTCAGAAATAAACTTTGGAAACACTAACCTCTTAGCTATATTGAATTTTCTACATGAAATAATTTCTTACTCCATTTATATACTTCCACGTATAGGTGTATTTTTTCAAGGGACAGATTTATTTATACCTTAAGTTTTAGTGTTTTATATTTCTATGCTATTATGAATTATATGCTTTATTTTATTTATTTATTTATTTATTTATTTATTTATTTATTTATTTATTTATTTGGTTTTTTGAGACAGGGTTTCTCTGTGTAGCTTTGCGCCTTTCCTGGAACTCACTTGGTAGCCCAGGCTGGCCTCGAACTCACAGAGATCTGCCTGCCTCTGCCTCCCAAGTGCTGGGATTAAAGGCATGCACTACCACCGCCTGGCTTTATATTTTTTAATATACATTTTTTTACATCCATCTTCAAATTTAATGATGTTTTGTCATTTTTTTGGATTTTTTAAAAATTTTATTTTATTTTACAATATAATTTAGTTCTACATATCAGCCATGGATTCCCTTGTTCTCCCCCTCCCACCTCCTTCCCCTTCCCCCAGCCTACCCCCCATTCCCATCTCCTCCAGGGCAAAGACTCCTACAAGGATTGAGATCAACCTGGTAGACTCAGTCCAGGCAGGTCCAGTCCCCTCCTCCCAGGCTGAGCCAAGCATCCCTGCATAAGCCCCAGGTTTCAAACAGCCAACTCATGCACTGAGCACAGGACCTGGTACCACTGCCTGGATGCCTCCCAAACAGATCAAGCCAATCAACTGTCTCACCTATTCAGAGGGCCTGATCCAGTTGGGGGCCCCTCAGCCATTGGTTCATAGTTCATGTGTTTCCATTCGTTTGGCTATTTGTCCCTGTGCTTTATCCAACCTTGGTCTAAACAATTCTCGCTCATATAAACCCTCCTCTTTCTCGCCAATTAGACTCCTGGAGCTCCACCCGGGGCCTAGCTGTGGATCTCTGCATCCAGTTCCTTCAGTCATTGGATGGGGTTTGTAGCACAACAATTAGGGTGTTTGGCCATCCTATCACCAGAGTAGGTCAGTTTGGGCTGTCTCTCGACCATTGCCAGCAGTCTATTGTGGGGGCATCTTTGTGGATTTCTGTGGGCCTCTCTAGCACTTTGCTTCTTCCTATTCTCATGTGGTCTTCATTTACCATGGTCTCCTATTCCTTGTTCTCCCTCTCTATTCTTGATCCAGCTGGGATCTCCCCCTCCCCCAAGCTCTCTTTCCCTCGACCCTCGCCCTTCATTACCCCCACTCACGTCCAGGCTCTTCATATAGATCTCATCCATTTCTCTGTCATTGGGCGATCCCCTTTCTTGGGGTCCCGTTTTCCAAGTAGCCTCCCTGTGATGTGAGTAGCAGTGCAGTTATCCTTGTTCCACATCTAGTATCCTCCTATGAGTGAGTATATACCATGTTTGTCTTTCTGAGTCTGGAATACCTCACTCAGGATGATTTTTTTCTAGATCCATCCATTTGCCTGCAAACCTCATGATGTCATTGTTTTTCTGTGCTGAGTAGTATTCCATTCCATCCACATTTTATTTATCTATTCTTCAGTTGAAGGGCATCTAGGTTGTTTCCAGGTTCTGGCTATTACAAACAATGCTGATATGGACATAGCTGAGCAAGTACCCTTGTGGTATGATTGAGCATTCCTTGGGTATATGCCCAAGAGTGGTATAGCTGGATCTTGGGGGAGATTGATTCCCAAATTTCTAAGAAAGCGCCATATTGATTTCCAAAGTGGTTTTACAAGCTTGCATTCCCACCAGCAGTGGAGGAGAGTTCCCCTAGCTCCACATCCTCTCCAGCATAAGGTGTCTTTAGTGTTTTTAATCTTAGCCATTCTGACAGATGTAAGGTGGTATCTCAGAGTTGCTTTGATTTGCATTTCCCTGATAATTAGGGATGTTGAGCAATTCCTTAAATGTCTTTCAGCCATTTGAGTTTCCTCTGTTGAGAATTCTGTTTAGTTCTGTAGCCCATTTCTTAATTGGACTGTTGGGCATTTTGATGTCTAATTTCTTGAGTTCCTTATATATTCTGGATATCAGTCCTCTGTCAGATGTGGGGTTAGTGAAGACCTTTTCCCATTCTGTAGGCTGTCGCTTTGCCTTGTTGACCATATTCTTTGCTCTACAAAAGCTTCTCAGTTTTAAGAGGTCCCATTGATTTATTGTTTCTCTCAGTGTCTGAGCTACTGGTGTTATATTTAGGAAGTGATCCCCTATGCCAATGCATTCAAGACTACTTCCTACTTTTTCTTCTAGCAGGTTCAGAGTAGCTGGATTTATGTTGAGGTCTTTGATCCACTTGGACTTAAGTTTTGTGCATGGTGATAGATATGGATCTATTTGCAGCCTTCTACATGTTGATATCCAGTTATACCAACACCATTTGTTGAAGATGCTTTCTTTTTTCCATTGTACACTTTTGGCTTCTTTGTCAAAAATTATATGTTCATAGGTGTGTGGATTAATGTCAGGGTCTTTAATTCGATTCCATTGGTCCATATGTCGGTTTTTATGCCAGTACCAAGCTGTTTTTATTACTGTAGCTCTATAGAAGCGCTTGAACTCAGGGATTGTATGCCTTCAGAGGTTGTTTTATTGTACAAGATTCTTTTGGCTATCCTGGGTTTTTTGTTTTTCCATATGAAGTTGAGTATTATTCTTTTTAGGTCTGTGAAGAATTGTGTTGGAATTTTGATGGGGATTGCATTGAATCTGTAGATTGCTTTTGGTAAAATTGCCATTTTTACTGTGTTGGTCCTGACTATCCATGAGCATGGGAGATCTTCCCATTTTCTGACATCTTCTTCAATTTCTTTTTTCAGGGACTTAAAGTTCTTGTCATATAGGTCCTTCGCTTGCTTGGTTACTGTTACCCCAAGGTATTTTTTTTAATCATTTGTGGCTATTGTAAGGGTGATGTATCTCTATTTTCTTCTCAGCCTGTTTGTCAATTGAATATAGGAGGGATACTGATTTTTTTTTAGTTGATCTTGTATCCTGCTATGTTGCTGAAGGTGTTTATAAGCTGTATCAGTTCCTTGGTTGAATCTTTGGGGTCACTCAAGTATACTATCATGTCATCTGCAAATAGGGAAAGCTTGACTTCTTCCTTTCCAATTTGTATTTGAATCTCTTTATGTTGTCTTATTGCTCTGGCTAGAACTTCAAGTACTATATTGAATAAGTATGGGGAGAGCAGACAGTCTTGCCTTGTTCCTGATTTTAGTGGAATTGCTTTGAGTTTCTCTCCATTTTCTTTGATGTTGGCTGTTGGCTTGCTATAAATTGTCTTTGTTATGTTTAGGTATGTTCCTTGTATTCCTGATTGCTCCAAGACCTTTATCTAATATACATTTTTTTGCTAGTACATAGTTATACAATAAAATTAAACTTGTTTTTTAAGAAATTGATAAACTAACATATTAGCTCTACCACCTTTTATTATAATTTTTTGATGTTTTTACCAACATGACCCCAAATGTAATCTGTATAAACTAATATAAAATTATTTAGATACTTTAAATTGAAGAACACATATATGAAAACATTCCCCTGATTATACTAAAAAGAGATTATATTCTCTTAAGATCAATCTTGTAAGAAAAGCTTCAGAATGATAGTTAGGGAACTGAATTTATTTTTGTACGATGTGAGATTTATGATCAAGGGATATTATAATAAATGTAGTAGGGGTAGAAATCCCAACCCTAAGTACTATTAGAAAGCTTTATTGCCCAATACCTATTTTTTCTTTGGATGAACATCTGAACATCCTTATTCATGAAGTCCTTTGTGCATACATACATGTGTACACATGTGCCTTTTAACTTTTTTATTGTAGTAAATACACATACCATTTGGTTATTTTTAAGTGATGTAGTGATTTGAATGATAAATGTTGCCATGACCTCACATATTTGAATACTTGATTCCCAACTGTTTATGCTGTTTGGAAAGGTTATGGAACCTTCAGCAGGCATGACCTTGTTGAAGAAGTATTTCGGCGGGGTTGGGGGGCTTGAGAATTTATAGCCTTCTCTCATTTCTAGTTTACTCCGTTTGTGGGTGGGTGTGATTGCTCAACTTCCTGCATGCCATGGAACGGACCAGTTGCTATATGTGCTCTTTTCTGTTGACCTTTATGTGGCACCTGGCCAAGTCCAAATTATATAATAGCCTGCTTTAGGTTAGATCTTGATAATTCCATACCTTCATTCACAGCCTCACTTTATTAGTAATGATCTTCTCATAAAGAGAATTTAGTTGGTTGGGCTATATTGTTATCTGATGGTTACAATGTTAATTAATCCTGTGTAGCATGATGAAGTTTGACTGTCATTCTGTTGAGCCACCTGAGTCAGGACATGCTGTTTTTCACAGTATATAAGAGGCTAGAGTATTTTGGTGATTTGTTTTTGTGAATTGTTCACATCATTTCTATTTTCTTTTGTCTTTCCCTTTTTTCTTATAAAGGAAAACATTTAATTGGTGTGGCTTGCTTACATTTCAGAGGTTCAGTCATCATGGTGGGACATGGTGGTGTGCAACTAGACATGGTGCTGGAGAAGTAGCTGAGAGTCTGACAACTTCCATGCAACAGCATGAAATGCGCTGGTGGGTTGGCCGAAGAGTCACAGGCCATGGTTACCAGAGTTAGAATGGGCTTTATTAGAAAGAAGAGAGAATAGGAGGGAGAAGCCAGGCCTGACGGAGGGAACAGAGCAGGGACACAGAGAGGAAACATGGGAAGGGGAGGCAGAGAGAGAGAGAGAGAGAGAGCGAGTGTGGGGTCCATGTGTGGCTTTTTAAGGTGGGGATGCAGTCGCCCGCTGATGATGTAAGGCAACAGACAAGACCCCTAATCTGCACACGACAGAATCCTAACAGCAAGTGGTCTCCTTTTGTTTCTTCTCTGTCAAGGAGTTGAGGAAATTAGTCGTGTACCCACCGGGAAACATCAGCTGTGTCAGCTGGGAATGTATCATTCATTCAGCTTCCTCAGTCAGCTACCCAAGGTGACAGGGAACATGGGGAGAGGAACGATTTTCTTCAATATTAAATATGGTTCATACCTTTCATTTGGCCTTCTGACCCACCAGCATGGTATACTTTACAGTTGGACTATAGTTCTGCAGAAAGAATATGTTGTTTTAGTTGTCTACATTGTAATGATACTATTGTGATGAAGGAGGGGGAGGACGAGGAAGGAGAGCTACAAGAAAAACCAGAAAGAGATAGTGTGTAAGAGAGGGAAGTGAAATAATTAGGAAAGAGCCAATTTTATTTTCCCACAAGTCCTATTAAAAAGATGTAAAATATGAGATTTTTGAGCCTCAGTTACATCAGCTGAAAGTGGAGGTCATAATACCTACCTGGAGAGTGGAGGTCATAATTCCTACCTGGAGAGTAGAGGTCATACTGTCTACCTGGAGAGTGGAGATCATACTGTCTACCTGGAGAGTGGAGATCATACTGTCTACCTGGAGAGTGGAGGTCATACTGTACCTGGAGAGTAGAGGTCACAATGTCTACCTGGAGAGTGGAGGTCATACTGTCTACCTGGAGAGTGGAGGCCATAATTCCTACCTGGAGAGTAGAGGTCATACTGTCTACCTGGAGAGTGGAGGTCACAATGTCTACCTGGAGAGTGGAGGTCATAATTTCTACCTAGAGAGTGCAGGTCATAATGCCTACCTGGAGAATAGTTGTATAGAATAGTTGTAATGGTGGAAGAAAGGTAGAGAGTTTACCCTAAATGAGATTTTTAGTTTCATTCATTCATTCATTCATTCATTCATTCATTCATTCATTCAGGCTACTTAGTATTTCATGGCCCATTTAGATTTTGATGTTAGACAAGCCATTGTCTGCATATTATATTTGTTCTTCCTTCCTTTGTTCCTTCTTCCCTCCCTCCTTCCCTCCCTCCCTCCCTTCCTTTTTTTATGAATAAGAACCAATTAAAAGAAACAACGTTCTCAGCACTGGGCAGTAAATTCATTTACATAAACAAGTTAGGGTAGATTTTCTGCTACTTAGGCAGCTCCTACTTCCAAGATACCAAACTCCAGGGTAAGAAAAGGCTGCAAGCATTAACTTATGCCTCTTTTGACACCACTTTCACTAGTGACAAAAGGTGAATGGGCAGCACAAAGGCTAATAATCACTATTTCTTTAAGTTATTTTTGTATAAAAGACATTCAAACCTATTTTAGTCTTTCCCTAAAAGTGACTATCTTATCTATTAACTCTTTAATGAAGAATTATTTGCAGTAGAACTATACCAATAATTACATTTTTATTTTTTAGTAGCTTTGTACAAGTATATAGTGAATTTTATCCATTCTCAGTCCCATTTTTCTCCTTCACTCCTCCCTTTACCACTGAAAATTTTCTTCTTCCTACCCAGTCCCTCTATTGCTTTCATGTCTTTATATGTGTGTGTGATCCCATGAGCTTAATTAGGGTATTAACATGAGAATGGGTAGGAAGTTATTTACTGCAGCATGGCCATGTTGTCAGGGGCTGCACTACTAAGGAGCTACAACCCTTCTACTAGCCACAACAAACTGTCCATAGTCTCTCAAGGAAGGGTGCATGAAGGAAGGGAGGGAAGGAAAGAAAGAAGGGAGGAAGGAAAGTGGAGCCTCATGCACCCTTCCTCCTTCCAAAATGAAATGTTGACAGGCTCAATCTTTTGCATGTATACACAGGTACGGTAGGTTCATAAGTATAACTGCCACATCATGTCTGGAAAATGTTGTTTTGTAGCACACATCCTTATCTTCTAGCTTTGTTGTTCATTCACCGCTGAGCCTTAGAATGTGTGTGTGTGTGTGTGTGTGTGTGTGTGTGTGTGTGTGTGTGTGAGAGAGAGAGAGAGAGAGAGAGAGAGAGAGAGAGAGAGAGAGAGAGAGAGAGAGAGAGAGAGAGAACCAATCTAGGGCCGAGGGCTCCACCTTTCTCTGTTCTTAGCCTTTTGATAGGTTAGGACTCTTTGTGTTGACTGCTACCTTCCATAATACAAAGTTTCTCAGGTGAAGTCTAAGAGTAGCTCTGTTATATAAACTTGAGCTACAGTTAGAAGACTGTTCACATGTCCATTTAGAAAATAATAGTAACGAGTTCCCCTCTAGACTCTGTTATCTTCCCAGGCACCAGATCTTGACCAAGTTTATATCGGACATGAGTTCCTTCCTGTTTAGGTAATCCCAAACCCAAAGAGAAAGCACATGTTACCTCCATAATATTCGTGCTACTGTTGGACACTAATGTGCACATATCCTCAGGTCTGTCCACAACGTGCAAGACTACATTTAGAGCCTATTAGTTCTCAGATTTTGTAAATAAAAACCCTTCCGAGGCCAGGAAAGAACAGGGATAAAAGGCAGGTGTGTGTTAAAATAGAAGGACACACTGAATACCAGAAGGGGAAGATCAATGAGTTCAATGTAAGTTGGGGTGCCAAGAAAATGCCTAAAAAAGAAACCAGGTGTGAATTTGCAGCTTTCATTTTGATGAAGCCTTCTTAATATTGATATCTGAATTGTCATGGTTCTTAGCTTTAACTTGACTTACTATACAGGTATTTTCAATTGGAATTTCATAACCACCGGGGAGTGCTTATTCTGTTGGAGTATATATCACCACCTATACAACTGGAGCACAATGGGCATTGGGCAGGGAGTGTCAGAAATTCTAGGAAGTCTTCAATGTGCAAAGCAGACCCTGACTAAAAGAATATTCTTATGTGCCACAGACCTCTAATATTTAGTGAAGATAATTGTAGCTATCCTTTGATTGGTATGACAAACATGCATGTAAATAACTCCATTCTTCCTGAAGGGAGACACTTTTAGATACTATCTGCCTTGAAGTAAGAGACAATGGCCTGTGCACTGACAGTTCTCCTGGCTTGTCCTGTAAACAACACTTTTGTTGAACAAGCCTAGCTCCAAAGGTAGACATGCTTGTTTAGGAGTAAATGCAAATTTCTTAAACTGACATTTCTTTCCCCCTTAAAGCCACCATGGGCGCAGACAGCTCTCCATGCAGGATTATGTGTTCCCTGTAACTCCCAGTGTCCCCTTTGCTTCTCTTTGTGTCCCAGTTTATGGTTACTCACAATATATCCCAGTGTTGACAGCCAGTGTAAATGAAGTTAAGGATGACTTTATAATAGCAAATACCTCAGGGTGCTTCTAGGTTTCTATAAACGTAGGTACAGAAATGTACATATACTGGCTGTGATAGCTTCTCACAGGTAGGAGAGCAATGAACTCTGTAATGATTAACAATGTATTTTCTAAAAGCTAATTAATATTTTATACAAGTTAAAAGTCACCTTTATTGATATTTTGTAGTATTTGGAGGCTAAATTGTATCTCATCTGAATTTCAGTATTTGGAATATCTAAAGCACATGGCTGTTTAAGCTTTTGATACAGGATCTTACTGTGTTTAGTCTGGGCCCAAACACATGATCTTCCCATCTCAGCCCACTAAATGCTACAGGTGTGTGTGTCACCACACTTGCGTGAAATAAGTATGTTTGTGCTTCATTTGCTTTTTTTCAATGTTTATCATCTGTTTATGTGTCTCCATGTGTCTGTGTGTAGATGTGAGCACATATGTGCATGCCTGCAGAGGAGCTGAACTCGATTCTCTGGAAGAGAGCAGCACGTGCTCTTGGCACCTCTCTTGGCACACTCTCCAGAATGTGCTGCTTCTTCAGAAAACCTCCTCTTCAGTGAATAGAAAGTTACCAGCCCATCAATAGTATACTTCACAAATGATGTCAATCACTGCACTGCATCTACTGTTCTCCATTTTGATATACATTTAATCTTACTGTTAATCATCATTTTAATCTGGACTGACACTATCAATTATCTGAAATCCAGATTTATATCCTAAAAGCTAAATTTTGGGGCAACATAAAAACTAAGAAGGTTGTGTCCTACAGGAACCCCATTGTATTCTCCACACCTGCTTTGCTGAGGTATGTTTTTCAGACAGAGGCAAACATCTCATGCCAAAGGTAGTGCAACCAAATCACTGTTAATTATAAAATAAGTGAAGTTTCCATTAATGAGTCTGATATTAATTTGATGAAAACCCTTAGGTGTACTCATTTTTCTCCTCATATTAGAAGCTCATGGCTGTGCTGTTAGACTTAGTTACTTCATCTTTGCTCTGAGAGAATAATCAAATATTGATTTTCATATCTCCTACTCCAAGTTTATATTTGAACTATTGTTGGGTCTATTATTACTTTGCTTACCCACAGAACCTCCCTAGTAAGGCCTTACTCAAGGTCAGAGAATCTGAGTTTGCTTTATCCAGCAGGGATGCATAATAGGATAATTTGGCCAGGGGTGTGGGTACCATGTGTTTTGAAGGGTCTATACTTGACTGTACTTTAATCTTGAAAGGGGGATGTCTTTTGCCTCTCCCTTTGGTAGTGTATACAAAGCCCACTAGAATAATACTCTGGGTGGCTGGGTATTGACCCAGGGCCCTTCCAAAACTATCATGTGACTCTGTCTTTCTTGTTGTCTTAGTCTGTATTTCTATCTAATACTTTCTCATTCCTCTTTCCTCACCCCAAGAACCCTTTGACAGGCTGGACTCTGATGCTTAAGCATCTGCTGTGGGATAATGCTTTTGTATACTGGTTTAATAAAATGCTGATTGGTCAGTAGCCAGGCAGGAAGTATAGGTAGGATAAGCAGACAAGGAGAATTCTGGGAAGAGAAAGGCTGAGTCAGGAGCTGCCAGCCTGTTGTCCAGGGAGCATGATGTAATGGCACACAGGTAAAGCCATGGAACATGTGGCAACATATAGATTAATAGAAATGGGCTGAGCTTACATGTAAGAGCTAGTCAGTAGGAAGCCTGAGCTAATGGCCAAGCAGTTTTAATTAATATAAGCCTCCGTGTGTTTTTACTTGCGTCTGAGCAGCTGTGGACTGGGAGAGACACAGGAAAACTTCCAGCTACAAGCATCAATTTCTTTTGGAATATGACAAGATACAACTTACCCAAGTTTTAAACATCTAACTCCACTCCACCTGAGATGCTTTGGAAATGAGGAGCATCTCCATGGCAGGGAGTGAGGTGGGTAAGGCCTAAAGAAGTCTCCAGTAGAATCAGTGTGCTCTGGCAATGGAGATCCAGCTGTGGAATTCTTTGTAACCAGTCTGTGTGATAGAAATAAACTTAAAATTAATCATATCAAGCTTAATTAATGAGGGTTTGAGCCATGCTGTAAAGACTTCATGCTGGTAACTGAAATGATCTGGGTGCTACTGATGCACCCAAACATGTGATGACAGAAAAGACCCACAATGTTAATTTCCATCTGTTTTTCTTTCCTGAGAAATTGGTGAAATCCACTTAGATAGCTCAACGTTTCACATCCGTGGCCTCAAGTGGAACTGTGTTCTACTCCCTGTTAAATAATTAAAAATGGGGATTCTCATACTAGGTTATTGAATAAACTGCTGTAGAGATTTCAGTTTTCTAGAGTTTTCTCATTCTTTTCTGCACATGCTTTGCTGGTTTGAACTTGCACTTTCTTAAGACTCCCTTAAATAACATCATTTAACAATTTTATCAGTAAAGAAGTTTAAGTTTCAAGCAGTGCCTGGATACTTACTAATCTCTAGAGAGTGACTTCATTTCTGCCCTGAATCTACATTTACCTCAGTAACATTGGCCTTGAACTCACCCAGGTCCCTGTAACTTCTGCCTTGAAACTGCCTACATCATTGTAGATTCTGCTCCGAGACTGCCCGTGTTACTACAACATTGGCCCTATATTTGCCTGTGTTCCTGTAACTACGGAGCTAAGCTTGTGATTAGCTCCTGGAATTTTGGTACTCTTGTGTTTTTAAGCCAGCAAGATGGATATGCATGCTTTATTTCAGAACCACAGCTACATGTAAACAATTTTGAAATCTCAGTGTTAGACAATTGAAAACTTCTGTAACTTTCATCAAAGTGAAACTTGGGCTAGACTGAATATATCCACCCTCTCTGTTGCCACACAGATTGTGAATAGTCTTAGCAGCCATTGTAACTCCAGGAGAGATTCTAGAACTCTGCCTACCATCATCCATCCCCAAGACCTATAGTGCTGAAAGTCATAAAAACTATAAACCAGGATTTCATGCCAAAGATTAGACATCTACAAAAGCAAGAAACTTTATTTTTCATATTGGATTATGTTACTTGTTTAAAGTTATTAACTGTTATAAATAACTTGTAATTTTGCTGATTAACTGTTTTAATAACAATTTTAAATGGATTATAATTACTTTCAAAAGAATGACCACATTTTACAGGATATATTGATAATGGCCTTAACAATTTATTGTGAGGATCAGATGACTTTGAGTCTCCTTGGTGTAGGATTCATTTATAAACATGCCTTTTCCTTATGACTTCTTATTCAATGTATTTCAAGCAGTTGATTTTGCCAAACAGAAAGGATTAAGAACTTATTGGTGATATTTGGAGGATACATTCTGAGAAACAATTTAATATTGTTTTAAAATCTAACAATATTAGAGATTTCTAGAAATGCTATTTAAAATTTGGATGAATTGTATTTTGGTATTAAATATTATGTAATACCATGGAGAAAATGAACTTTGAGAATATAAAAAAGAGTTTAAGACCAAACACTTTTCTCACAGCCATACACATTTTATAAAAGTGGTGGAACCTACCACACATGGGTCCCTTCATAAAGGTTTGGGGACCCATCACATATTGGTCTCTTCATAATGTTGGGGAGACCCATCACACAAGAATCCCTTTATAATACTGAGGGACCCATCAAATATGGATCTCTTTACTCACTCTGGATGGATGAAGACAGGGTAGGTTGTTGTTGAGAGGCGTCTTCTCCTCAGGCTTGGAGGGGTTCTGCTGACCTCCAAGATGAAGAGTGACAGTGTGATATCCTCTGGCTAAGTTCCATCAGAAGATCCTCCTCGAGAGCTTTAGTGTAAATCATAGAGCATAGACATACAAGTTAGTCTTGATAAAGTCAATTTAGCCCCATTCCAGTACTGGGAAAGGAAAGAAGGAGAGAGGGGATTCCTCAGGAGGCTTCTGGTGAGGGACATGGCTGTGTTGGTTGGTGTGACACTGAAATGCTAAGAGTGGGTAGAGGGCCATGGAATTCTGTCCTGAACACTGCTAGGATCCTGAAATGCAGACTCTGTGTGAGAAAATGTACAAAACAAATATACCTGCCTACTCAATGACAGACACCTCTCTATGCCTGCTGTTGGTAACCAGAGACAATCAGGAAAAGAATCTATCTGTGAGACGCAGTTAGATCCTAACACTTCAACTAACTGGAAAAGAGATTTCACTTCCAGCTACATTTCCCTGTCATCAAGATGAGCACAGTGTTCCTCAACTCTCAAATAATTCCAAATAAAATCTCCATCTATTTCTAGCCTCTTCTTATTTCTCTTAACTTCTCTTTTCCTCTCCCTCTTTCTCCGTTTTCTAAAATGTATAATTTACTAAGTCAATGCCCTTGACACAAAACCCTGACTTTTACTACGGTTTTCATCAGCTTATAAAATACTGTTTTATTTCACAAGAAGACTGATGATACACAGACAGTCCTGGATGAAACATCACATTTTTGATGCAGGCATCTGAACATTAAGTTAGGCTTTCTTACTACTTAACTACCCACCCCACCACACTAGTTTTTCGATTATCAGTTCTACTTTGTCAACATCACAAGCTGTTATAGATCTAAAATTTGCTTACAGATAAGTAAAATCACTGCTGCACACATTGTCTTATTTGGCTTCAATGCCATCTGCTTGCTTATGTTTCCTTTCATAAAACCCACAAGCTCTGCCCCTCATACTTTAAAAAGTAACTCCTACATGGTCTGTCTAGATTCAGATCGCATGTTCCCTGTGCCCAAGGTATTCTAGACTTCCTGTGGCTGTGTCTGACCCCCTCTGTGGCCGGAATGTGCTCTCTGCAAACATCTACTGTGACTCATTCTGTGTCTGTTGGTTTGCTTTCTTTCACACACTCTGTGAAGGCAGAGAGTGTGTGTTCATTACTGTGTCCTTCATAGTCAGTACTTTTTCCTCTGTAGGGAATGGGCCTAGAAAATTCTTATTGAGTAAATATAGAATTGCATGAAATGATAGAGTCTGACTGATCAAAAAATAGATGCAATTGCTTACTGTTTAAATGGGGAAATGGTAGCACTGACTAATAAAGTACTTATAATATTAGAATTATTTAAAATGTTTTGAGTAGTGCTTGGTCCAGAGTGATGTTTATGTACGTATTAGTGGTTACTGTTAGAAATAAGTTTGGTGATGTTAAGAAACATATTTGAGCACACAAATTCACACACAAGAGTCAGAGACTGGCAATTGGGAATGCCAACAAGAATTGGTGACCTAACTAAGAAATGAACACAGAGAGGAATGACCTAAATAGAGAAATGAACAATATCCAGGCTCCAGCTCCAAAGTCACTGCATAAAGCTAAACAAATGTGTATTTTGAACCTACTAATGAAGGTATTGTTACATACCATGTGATAGAACTATCACCACTAATGAGTAAGTGTATGTAACAGCAAAATTGAAGTCATTATACCCAGGGCCAAGGTTCACTCTCAAACTCAATAATCAACAGTCTCAGTGTTCCCTGCAAACTGATATCTGTCTGATTAATGTTAATAAAACCTTGTTTTATATATGTTTTTAAAAAATTTGTTTTATTTTCAAATTATATGTGCATGAATGTATTCACATGAGTGTAGGTGCCTTGGCTAGAGGCCTCAGATCCCTGCCTCAGAGTGAGTGCTGGGAATATAAATTGAGTTCTATACAAAAGCAGTGTATGCTCTGGGAGACATGTTTCCAGCCCCTGATTTTTTTATTGGGTCTTTTATGTATTGGGAATGGATGAAAATGTAAACTGTGAGTTTCTAAGTATAGTTGAAATACAAACACACTTGCATAGATAGATAGATAGATAGATAGATAGATAGATAGATAGATAGATAGATAGACAAAAGGACACACAGAGAGGGGTAGTTCAGCCAAATTATTTATGCAATTTATAATATTAAGTAGATATGAATGAGGAGAGAGCCAAATGCAAGTTTGAGAACTGAAGATTGTTAAAAATTCAATTAGAGAGTCCTATGGAGAAATTGGATCAAGAGGAATAAGGAGGATGAAGGGCTTTATGGGAGACATTAAAATCTCAGTAGAGAGTTATCAAGAGACCAGATCCAGAGGGAGACATGTCTTCTAAAAGATGCAGTTAGATGAAAATAAATAAATAAATAAATAAATAAATAAATAAATAAATAAATAAATAAATAAAATCTAAAAGAATGAAGAAAATGTCTGAATTATAGGATACCAGTGTATGAAAAAGTAATTTAAAAA